>NC_136268.1:166432012-166564512 GCF_964187855.1 Myxine glutinosa | reverse complement strand
AGGCCTCACAAGCAGCATAGGACACGGTGTTTAAACCTAATTCCCGGCATCAAGTGTTATTTGCTGAAATAATAATACCTAACAGGATAACCCAATGTTGAGTTTACCATCCCATTTTGTACACATTTTCTATTCACCTTGAACCACGTGATTAGTGCTCTCTCACCTATACATCTCTAAACAGAGTCCTTTTGTCCTTTACCTTTGCTTTCTTTCCATCAATACAACAACAGGCATTTTAAGCATAAAGGCATTAATAACTGAAGGAAATAATTACTAAGCATAAAGTTGCTTTTTAATGGCAAAAGCCAATTCCAAACAGGCAAACCTAGACAGGTAGACAAATACTAGACAGGTGTGCACATTCTCTCAGCCTTATCAGTTTGAATGTGTCTGATCCCATGAGATCATATACACTCAGCAGCAAAGCAGAGTATGGTATATTGGTATATGCTTTGTGTGCACACCTCTATGGTTGGTATGGTATATGCTTTGTGTGCACACCTCTATGGATGGTATGGTATATGCCTCGTGTGCACACCTCCACGGATGGTATGGTATATACTTTGTGTGCACACCTCCACGGTTGGTATGGTATATACTTTGTGTGCACACTTCTACGGAAGTCTGGGCATTCATTGTAGGGTGAGGGATGCGGGAATCACTCACTTTGTATCCTGTGCACTTCTGACCTATTTGGCCATAAATGTTTTCCCCTGTGGAGTCTAATCTGATAAAAAAGACTACCTGTCGTCTTGGCACAATGCTGGCAGGTTACACCTGCATCTCAGAGCATGCTGTTCCTCAGATGGGGATGTAAAGTATGTTGTCCTTTCTAAATTATGGGGTTGACGTCACAAATCTCGCTATATCTTAAAATGTATGTACATAGTACATGCCCTGTGTGTTAGTGCTCATATTATTGTATTGCTCATATTGTGTTGGTGCTCATATTATTGTGTTGCTCATATTGTGTTAGTGCTCATATTATTGTATTGCTCATATTCTGTTAGTGCTCATATTATTGTATTGCTCATATTGTGTTAGTGTTCATATTATTGTGTTGCTCATATAGTGTTAGTGCTCATATTATTGTATTGCTCATATTGTGTTAGTGCTCATATTATTGTATTGCTCATATTGTGTTAGTGCTCATATTATTGTATTGCTCATATTGTGTTAGTGCTCATATTATTGTGTTGCTCATATTGTGTTAGTGCTCATATTATTGTATTGCTCATATTGTGTTAGTGCTCATATTATTGTATTGCTCATATTGTGTCAGTGCTCATATTATTGTATTGCTCATATTGTGTTAGTGCTCATCTTATTGTATTGCTCATATTGTGTTAGTGCTCATATTATTGTATTGCTCATATTGTGTTAGTGCTCATATTATTGTATTGCTCATATTGTGTTAGTGCTCATATTATTGTATTACTCATATTGTGTTAGTGCTCATCTTATTGTATTGCTCATATTATTGTATTGCTCATATTGTGTTAGTGCTCATATTATTGTATTACTCATATTGTGTTGGTGCTCATATTGTTGTTTTGCTCATATTGTGTTAGTGCTCATATTGTATTGCTCATATTGTGTTAGTGCTCATATTATTGTATTGCTCATATTGTGTTAGTGCTCATATTATTGTATTGCTCATATTGTGTTAGTGCTCATATTATTGTATAACTCATATTGTTTTGCTCAGATTTTGTTAGTGCTCATCTTATTGTATTGCTCATATTGTGTTGGTGCTCATCTTATTGTATTGCTCATATTGTGTTAGTGCTCATATTGTTGTATTGCCCATATTGTGTTCGTGCTCATATTATTGGTTTGCTCATATTGTGTTGGTGCTCATATTGTTGTATTGCTCATATTGTGTTAGTGCTTATATTGTTGTATTGCTCATATTGTGTTAGTGCTCATTTTGTATTGCTCATATTGTGTTAGTGCTCATATTATTGTATTGCTCATATTGTGTTAGTGCTCATATTATTGTATTGCTCATATTGTGTTAGTGCTCATAATATTGTATTACTCATATTATTGTTTTGCTCAGATTTTGTTAGTGCTCATATTATTGTATTGCTCATATTGTGTTAGTGCTCATATTGTTGTATTGCTCATATTGTGTTCGTGCTCATATTGTTGTATTGCCCATATTGTGTTCGTGCTCATATTATTGTTTTGCTCATATTGTGTTAGTGCTCATATTGTTGTATTGCTCATATTGTGTTAGTGCTCATATTATTGTATTGCTCATATTGTGTTGGTGCTCATATTGTGGTAGTGCTCATATTGTGTTTGTGCTCATATTGTTGTAATGCTCATATTGTGTTAGTGCTCATATTGTGTTATTGCTCATATTATTGTATTGCTCATATTGTGTTAGTGCTCATCTTATTGTATTGCTCATATTGTGTTTGTGCTCATATTGTTGTATTGCCCATATTGTGTTCGTGTTCATATAATTGTATTACTCAAATTGTGTTAGTGCTCATATTATTGTATTACTCATATTGTGTTAGTGCTCATATTGTTGTATTGCTTATATTGTGTTAGTGCTCATATTATTGTATTGCTCATATTGTGTTAGTGCTCATATTGTTGTATTGCTCATATTGTGTTAGTGCTCATATTATTGTATTGCTCATATTGTGTTAGTGCTCATATTGTTGTATTGCTCATATTGTGTTCGTGCTCATATTATTGTTTTGCTCATATTGTGTTAGTGCTCATATTATTGTATTGCTCATATTGTGTTTGTGCTCATATTATTGTATTGCTCATATTGTGTTAGTGCTCATATTGTTGTATTGCTCATATTGTGTTCGTGCTCATATTGTTGTATTGCTCATATTGTGTTCGTGCTCATATTATTGTATTACTCATGTTATTGTTTTGCTCAGATTGTGTTAGTGCTCATCTTATTGTATTGCCCACATTGTGTTAGTGCTCATATTATTGTATTGCTCATATTGTGTTAGTGCTCATATTGTTGTATTGCTCATATTGTGTGCATGCTCATATTGTTGTATTGCCCATATTGTGTTAGTGCTCATATTGTGTTAGTGCTCATATTGTGTTCGTGCTCATATTGTTGTCTTGCTCATATTGTGTTCGTGCTCATATTGTTGTATTGCCCATATTGTGTTAGTGCTCATATTGTTGTATTGCTCATATTGTGTTCGTGCTCATATTGTTGTATTGCTCATATTGTGTTAGTGCTCATATTGTATTGCTCATATTGTGTTAGTGCTCATATTGTGTTAGTGCTCATATTGTGTTGCCCATATTGTGTTAGTGCTCATATTGTGTTCGTGCTCATATTGTTGTATTGCTCATATTGTGTTAGTGCTCATATTACTGTATTGCTCATATTGTGTTAGTGCTCATATTACTGTATTGCTCATATTGTGTTAGTGCTCATATTATTGTATTGCTCATATTGTGTTAGTGCTCATATTATTGTATTGCTCATATTGTGTTAGTGCTCATATTATTGTATTGCTCATATTGTGTTCGTGCTCATATTATTGTATTGCTCATATTGTGTTAGTGCTCATATTATTGTGTTGCTCATATTGTGTTAGTGCTCATATTATTGTATTGCTCATATTGTGTTAGTGCTCATATTATTGTATTGCTCATATTGTGTTAGTGCTCATATTATTGTATTGCTCATATTGTGTTAGTGCTCATATTATTGTGTTGCTCATATTGTGTTAGTGCTCATATTATTGTATTGCTCATATTGTGTTAGTGCTCATATTATTGTATTGCCCATATTGTGTCAGTGCTCATATTATTGTATTGCTCATATTGTGTTAGTGCTCATCTTATTGTATTGCTCATATTGTGTTAGTGCTCATATTATTGTATTGCTCATATTGTGTTAGTGCTCATGTTATTGTATTGCTCATATTGTGTTAGTGCTCATGTTATTGTATTGCTCATATTGTGTTAGTGCTCATCTTATTGTATTGCTCATATTGTGTTAGTGCTCATATTATTGTATTGCTCATATTGTGTTAGTGCTCATATTATTGTATTACTCATATTGTGTTGGTGCTCATATTGTTGTTTTGCTCATATTGTGTTAGTGCTCATATTGTTGTTTTGCTCATATTGTGTTAGTGCTCATCTTATTGTATTGCTCATATTGTGTTAGTGCTCATATTATTGTATTACTCATATTGTGTTAGTGCTCATATTATTGTATTACTCATATTGTGTTGGTGCTCATATTGTTGTTTTGCTCATATTGTGTTAGTGCTCATATTATTGTATTGCTCATATTGTGTTAGTGCTCATATTATTGTATTGCTCATATTGTGTTAGTGCTCATATTATTGTATAACTCATATAATTGTTTTGCGCAGATTTTGTTAGTGCTCATCTTATTGTATTGCTCATATTGTGTTAGTGCTCATATTGTTGTATTGCCCATATTGTGTTTGTGCTCATATTATTGTATTGCTCATATTGTGTAAGTGCTCATTTTGTTGTATTGCTCATATTGTGTTAGTGCTCATATTATTGTGTTGCTCATATTGTGTTAGTGCTCATCTTATTGTATTGCTCATATTGTGTTAGTGCTCATATTATTGTATTGCTCATATTGTGTTAGTGCTCATATTATTGTATTACTCATATTGTGTTGGTGCTCATATTGTTGTTTTGCTCATATTGTGTTAGTGCTCATATTGTTGTTTTGCTCATATTGTGTTAGTGCTCATCTTATTGTATTGCTCATATTGTGTTAGTGCTCATATTATTGTATTACTCATATTGTGTTAGTGCTCATATTATTGTATTACTCATATTGTGTTGGTGCTCATATTGTTGTTTTGCTCATATTGTGTTAGTGCTCATATTATTGTATTGCTCATATTGTGTTAGTGCTCATATTATTGTATTGCTCATATTGTGTTAGTGCTCATTTTGTATTGCTCATATTGTGTTAGTGCTCATATTATTGTATTGCTCATATTGTGTTAGTGCTCATATTATTGTATTGCTCATATTGTGTTAGTGCTCATATTATTGTATTACTCATATTATTGTTTTGCTCAGATTTTGTTAGTGCTCATATTATTGTATTGCTCATATTGTGTTAGTGCTCATATTGTTGTATTGCTCATATTGTGTTCGTGCTCATATTGTTGTATTGCCCATATTGTGTTCATGCTCATATTATTGTTTTGCTCATATTGTGTTAGTGCTCATATTGTTGTATTGCTCATATTGTGTTAGTGCTCATATTATTGTATTGCTCATATTGTGTTGGTGCTCATATTGTGTTAGTGCTCATATTGTGTTTGTGCTCATATTGTTGTATTGCTCATATTGTGTTAGTGCTCATATTGTGTTATTGCTCATATTATTGTATTGCTCATATTGTGTTAGTGCTCATCTTATTGTATTGCTCATATTGTGTTTGTGCTCATATTGTTGTATTGCCCATATTGTGTTCGTGTTCATATTATTGTATTACTCAAATTGTGTTAGTGCTCATATTGTTGTATTGCCCATATTGTGTTCGTGCTCATATTATTGTATTACTCATATTGTGTTAGTGCTCATATTGTTGTATTGCTTATATTGTGTTAGTGCTCATATTATTGTATTGCTCATATTGTGTTAGTGCTCATATTGTTGTATTGCTCATATTGTGTTAGTGCTCATATTATTGTATTGCTCATATTGTGTTAGTGCTCATATTGTTGTGTTGCTCATATTGTGTTAGTGCTCATATTGTTGTATTGCTCATATTGTGTTAGTGCTCATATTATTGTATTGCTCATATTGTGTTAGTGCTCATATTGTTGTATTGCTCATATTGTGTTAGTGCTCATATTGTTGTATTGCTCATATTGTGTTAGTGCTCATATTATTGTATTGCTCATATTGTGTTAGTGCTCATATTGTTGTATTGCTCATATTGTGTTAGTGCTCATATTGTTGTATTGCTCATATTGTGTTAGTGCTCATATTATTGTATTGCTCATATTGTGTTAGTGCTCATATTGTTGTATTGCTCATATTGTGTTAGTGCTCATATTGTTGTATTGCTCATATTGTGTTAGTGGTCATATTATTGTTTTGCTCATATTGTGTTAGTGCTCATATTATTGTATTGCTCATATTGTGTTTGTGCTCATATTATTGTATTGCTCATATTGTGTTAGTGCTCATATTGTTGTATTGCTCATATTGTGTTCGTGCTCATATTGTTGTATTGCTCATATTGTGTTCGTGCTCATATTATTGTATTGCTCATATTGTGTTAGTGCTCATATTGTTGTATTGCTCATCTTGTGTTCGTGCTCATATTATTGTATTGCTCATATTGTGTTAGTGCTCATATTATTGTATTGCTCATATTGTGTTAGTGCTCATATTATTGTATTGCTCATATTGTGTTAGTGCTCATTTTGTATTGCTCATATTGTGTTAGTGCTCATATTATTGTATTGCTCATATTGTGTTAGTGCTCATATTATTGTATTGCTCATATTGTGTTAGTGCTCATATTATTGTATTACTCATATTATTGTTTTGCTCAGATTTTGTTAGTGCTCATATTATTGTATTGCTCATATTGTGTTAGTGCTCATATTGTTGTATTGCTCATATTGTGTTCGTGCTCATATTGTTGTATTGCCCATATTGTGTTCATGCTCATATTATTGTTTTGCTCATATTGTGTTAGTGCTCATATTGTTGTATTGCTCATATTGTGTTAGTGCTCATATTATTGTATTGCTCATATTGTGTTGGTGCTCATATTGTGTTAGTGCTCATATTGTGTTTGTGCTCATATTGTTGTATTGCTCATATTGTGTTAGTGCTCATATTGTGTTATTGCTCATATTATTGTATTGCTCATATTGTGTTAGTGCTCATCTTATTGTATTGCTCATATTGTGTTTGTGCTCATATTGTTGTATTGCCCATATTGTGTTCGTGTTCATATTATTGTATTACTCAAATTGTGTTAGTGCTCATATTGTTGTATTGCCCATATTGTGTTCGTGCTCATATTATTGTATTACTCATATTGTGTTAGTGCTCATATTGTTGTATTGCTTATATTGTGTTAGTGCTCATATTATTGTATTGCTCATATTGTGTTAGTGCTCATATTGTTGTATTGCTCATATTGTGTTAGTGCTCATATTATTGTATTGCTCATATTGTGTTAGTGCTCATATTGTTGTGTTGCTCATATTGTGTTAGTGCTCATATTGTTGTATTGCTCATATTGTGTTAGTGCTCATATTATTGTATTGCTCATATTGTGTTAGTGCTCATATTGTTGTATTGCTCATATTGTGTTAGTGCTCATATTGTTGTATTGCTCATATTGTGTTAGTGCTCATATTATTGTATTGCTCATATTGTGTTAGTGCTCATATTGTTGTATTGCTCATATTGTGTTAGTGCTCATATTGTTGTATTGCTCATATTGTGTTAGTGCTCATATTATTGTATTGCTCATATTGTGTTAGTGCTCATATTGTTGTATTGCTCATATTGTGTTAGTGCTCATATTGTTGTATTGCTCATATTGTGTTAGTGGTCATATTATTGTTTTGCTCATATTGTGTTAGTGCTCATATTATTGTATTGCTCATATTGTGTTTGTGCTCATATTATTGTATTGCTCATATTGTGTTAGTGCTCATATTGTTGTATTGCTCATATTGTGTTCGTGCTCATATTGTTGTATTGCTCATATTGTGTTCGTGCTCATATTATTGTATTGCTCATATTGTGTTAGTGCTCATATTGTTGTATTGCTCATCTTGTGTTCGTGCTCATATTATTGTATTGCTCATATTGTGTTAGTGCTCATATTATTGTATTGCTCATATTGTGTTAGTGCTCATATTATTGTATTGCTCATTGTGTTAGTGCTCATATTATTGTATTACTCATGTTATTGTTTTGCTCAGATTGTGTTAGTGCTCATCTTATTGTATTGCCCACATTGTGTTAGTACTCATATTATTGTATTGCTCATATTGTGTTAGTGCTCATATTGTTGTATTGCTCATATTGTGTTCGTGCTCATATTGTTGTATTGCTCATATTGTGTTCGTGCTCATATTGTTGTATTGCCCATATTGTGTTAGTGCTCATATTGTGTTAGTGCTCATATTGTGTTCGTGCTCATATTGTTGTATTGCTCATATTGTGTTCGTGCTCATATTGTTGTGTTGCCCATATTGTGTTAGTGCTCATATTGTTGTATTGCTCATATTGTGTTCGTGCTCATATTGTTGTATTGCTCATATTGTGTTAGTGCTCATATTGTATTGCCCATATTGTGTTAGTGCTCATATTGTGTTCGTGCTCATATTGTTGTATTGCTCATATTGTGTTAGTGCTCATATTACTGTATTGCTCATATTGTGTTAGTGCTCATATTACTGTATTGCTCATATTGTGTTAGTGCTCATATTATTGTATTGCTCATATTGTGTTAGTTGTCATATTATTGTATTGCTCATATTGTGTTAGTGCTCATATTATTGTATTGCTCATATTGTGTTCGTGCTCATATTACTGTATTGCTCATATTGTGTTAGTGCTCATATTGTGTTAGTGCTCATATTGTGTTAGTGCTCATATTACTGTATTGCTCATATTGTGTTAGTGCTCCTATTATTGTATTGCTCATATTGTGTTCGTGCTCATATTACTGTATTGCTCATATTGTGTTAGTGCTCATATTACTGTATTGCTCATATTGTGTTAGTGCTCATATTACTGTATTGCTCATATTGTGTTAGTGCTCATATTACTGTATTGCTCATATTGCGTTAGTGCTCATATTATTGTATTGCTCATATTGTGTTAGTGCTCATATTATTGTATTGCTCATATTGTGTTAGTGCTCATATAATTGTATTGCTCATATTGTGTTCGTGCTCATATTGTTGTATTGCTCATATTGTGTTAGTGCTCATATTATTGTATTGCTCATATTGTGTTCGTGCTCATATTGTTGTATTGCTCATATTGTGTTCGTGCTCATATTATTGTTTTGCTCATATTGTGTTAGTGCTCATATTGTGTTCGTGCTCATATTATTGTATTGCTCATATTGTGTTAGTGCTCATATTATTGTGTTGCTCATATTGTGTTAGTGCTCATATTATTGTATTGCTCATATTGTGTTCGTGCTCATATTGTTGTATTGCTCATATTGTGTTAGTGCTCATATTATTGTATTGCTCATATTGTGTTAGTGCTCATATTATTGTATTGCTCATATTGTGTTCGTGCTCATATTGTTGTATTGCTCATATTGTGTTCGTGCTCATATTATTGTTTTGCTCATATTGTGTTAGTGCTCATATTATTGTATTGCTCACATTGTGTTCGTGCTCATATTATTGTTTTGCTCATATTGTGTTAGTGCTCATGTTATTGTTTAGCTCATATTGTGTTAGTGAACAATATGAGTCGATGCTCATATTGTTCAAAGTTCACCTTTTGCCATTACATCTCCTCTCTCGGCATTCTTCCACCCTCACCGTTGTTTTTATGTAGGTGCTCGATGGGAAACAAATATACGTGGAATGCTTTGGAAACCTGGTGCCCTTGACGAAGTCTGGTCAACATCATGTCTTTAACTTTTATGCCTTCCGGGAAAATCGTTTGCCTTTCTTCGTCAAGGTAAGAATACTTCGTTAAGGTTCCTCATGCATTTCATGAAATAGAAACACTTTCTCCCTGCTGGAGTGGCCGGGGAGGCGGATAGGGATGGTCATGTGTAGGTGCACATGCTCACCGTGCGGATGGTGGTGTGTTCATGGCATTAGTATTCTTCTTTAATAGCCACAATTATTCCCACATACCTGTGTCATTCATGAACTGGCTGGCCAGGCCTGCCACAGGAATTTTAGGACAGGAATTTCAAATTTTGCATTGCAATTTTGTGTAGGGAGTTCCGCAGATGAGGAGCTGCTGTTGTGGATGTTTTTAGTTCATTGTGTAGGGAGTTCCGCAGATAAGGAGCTGCTGTTGTGGATGTTTTTAATTCATTGTGTAGGGAGTTCCGCAGATAAGGAGCTGCTGTTGTGGATGTTTTTAATTCATTGTGTAGGGAGTTCCGCAGATGAGGAGCTGCTGTTGTGGATGTTTTTAATTCATTGTGTAGGGAGTTCCGCAGATGAGGAGCTGCTGTTGTGGATGTTTTTAATTCATTGTGTAGGGAGTTCTGCAGATAAGGAGCTGCTGTTGTGGATGTTTTTAATTCATTGTGTAGGGAGTTCCGCAGATGAGGAGCTGCTGTTGTGGATGTTTTTAATTCATTGTATAGGGAGTTCCGCAGATAAGGAGCTGCTGTTGTGGATGTTTTTAATTCATTGTGTAGGGAGTTCCGCAGATAAGGAGCTGCTGTTGTGGATGTTTTTAATTCATTGTGTAGGGAGTTCCGCAGATGAGGAGCTGCTGTTGTGGATGTTTTTAATTCATTGTGTATGGAGTTCCGCAGATGAGGAGCTGCTGTTGTGGATGTTTTTAATTCATTGTGTAGGGAGTTCCGCAGATAAGGAGCTGCTGTTGTGAATGTTTTTAATTCATTGGGTAGGGAGTTCCGCAGATGAGGAGCTGCTGTTGTGAATGTTTTTAATTCATTGTGTAGGGAGTTCCGCAGATAAGGAGCTGCTGTTGTGGATGTTTTTAATTCATTGTGTAGGGAGTTCCGCAGATGAGGAGCTGCTGTTGTCGATGTTTTTAATTCATTGTGTAGGGAGTTCCGCAGATGAGGAGCTGCTGTTGTGGATGTTTTTAATTCATTGTGTAGGGAGTTCCGCAGATGAGGAGCTGGTGCTGTGGATGTTCTTAATTCATTGTGTAGGGAGTTCCGCAGATGAGGAGCTGCTGTTGTGAATGTTTTTAATTCGTTGTGTAGGGAGTTCCACAGATAAGGAGCTGCTGTTGTGGATGTTTTTAATTCATTGGGTAGGGAGTTCCGCAGATGAGGAGCTGGTGCTGTGGATGTTTTAAATTCATTGTGTAGGGAGTTCCGCAGTTGAGGAGCTGCTGTTGTGAATGTTTTTAATTCATTGTGTAGGGAGTTCCGCAGATGAGGAGCTGGTGCTGTGGATGTTTTTAATTCATTGTGTAGGGAGTTCCGCAGATGAGGAGCTGCTGTTGTGGATGTTTTTAATTCATTGTGTAGGGAGTTCCGCAGATAAGGAGCTGGTGCTGTGGATGTTTTTAATTCATTGGGTAGGGAGTTCCGCAGATGAGGAGCTGGTGCTGTGGATGTTTTTAATTCATTGTGTAGGGAGTTCCGCAGTTGAGGAGCTGCTGTTGTGAATGTTTTAAATTCATTGTGTAGGGAGTTCCGCAGATGAGGAGCTGGTGCTGTGGATGTTTTTAATTCATTGTGTAGGGAGTTCCGCAGATGAGGAGCTGCTGTTGTGGATGTTTTTAATTCATTGTGTAGGGAGTTCCGCAGATAAGGAGCTGCTGTTGTGGATGTTTTTAATTCATTGTGTAGGGAGTTCCGCAGATGAGGAGCTGCTGTTGTGGATGTTTTTAATTCATTGTGTAGGGAGTTCCGCAGATAAGGAGCTGCTGTTGTGAATGTTTTTAATTCATTGTGTAGGGAGTTCCGCAGATGAGGAGCTGGTGCTGTGAATGCTCTGTCTCCCCACGTTCTCTTGGATCTCGGCACCACAAGCCTCACATCATCGGATCGATGATCTCACTCCAGTGTGAGATGGTGTACTGGTCGCAATGAGCGGCATGATGTATTGTGTTGCAAACCCATCGATTGCCCGGAAAGTGATCAACAGTACTTTGTAGATAAGTATTTTTTCGACTGGAAGCCAGTGCATATCTTGGGCTTGTGTGGGAGACAGTGCAGATCCTCGAGTGCAGGTCTTCGAGTTGGTGACTAAACAAGCTGCAGCATTCAGTACTGGCATTTGCGAAAGCCGTTGAGCAAAGAGTTTCAGGTATCCAGCCAAGACATAATTCAGGTATGACCTAATTGTTCTGTGGCCCGGTTGTGTTGAGTATTGTCTTATAGATCGAAGATTGCGAAGGCCGCAGTTAGCTAGTTTAACGCAGCTAGATACGTGTAACTCCATTGTCATTTCGGCGTCGAAGATCACCCACAGACTCCTTGCCCGATCGAATATGTGACAGAAGAAAACCAAGAGGAGGCCGGTGAATGCTCTGGTATTTCCAGTTGCAATGTGTGGATGTTAGTTCTGGACAGTAAAAAAGGGAATAAGGAAGAATATTGACAGTTTTATAATGTTGTTTTGGAGAATGTTAAACATTCCATGGACTGCAAGAAGAACAAACAAATCGGTGATTGAAGAAATTATACCGCCATGCACATTTCAAGTGCTAATGATAAAACAGAAACTGTCATACTTTGGAAACATCATGCATGCGGAAAATGAAAGGTTGGGGAAGTCAACCATGCTGGGTATGGTTTAGAGGCGAAGAAGAAGAAGAAGAGGCAGACCTTATATGTGCTGGATGGATAGGGTAAAGGCTAGAACCATCTCGTCTCTGCCAGAGCTTCAGGAAGCAGTGCAGGGTAGGGTTGTTTGGAGAAATGTGAGCACAAATTTCATCAGAAGTCAGTCACGACGTCACAGAACTGGATAAGTCATGGTTGTAATATTTATTTGCTTCTGGTACGTGTGCGGACCAGCAGCTCTTCGTCTATGCACTATCCATGTCTAAGTACGTCCAATTTTATACAAATTTCCCTCAGGCGAGTGTTAAACAATGTCAATGACCGTTACGAATGGGGTATGCACTGAGTAAAGGTCACAATTGGGGCCGTAAAGGTGTTAGGGGTAATATGGCTGGATGGAATTGTAGAAGAGCCCCCCTCCCCCCCCCCCCCCCCCCCCCCAAGATATAAGTTCTAAGCAATCCATAAGAAGATCACAAATAATCTGCTGGCTAGAGAATTGGACGTGGCAATGGGAATACAATGTATACGTAATGATGCATTTAAGCACCTTTATTTGGAAAGATCATGGCTTCCTACCTAGCGGTCTACCCTTTGGCCCAGCAAGTCAAGACAGCTCGGATGTATTAGTGTATAGGAGGGGAGGTGGTGCGATAAGCATAGCATGCCTCAAGGACGTCGGATTTCCTCCAAATTTCTTTCAGTTTAGTGTTGGACAACAGTAGCAACTGTTTAATAAAAGTTAATCATATGTTGGACAGAATTGACATTCGTTTGTGGTTGTAGTAATTTTTACCTCTGGTAGCTGTGCCCCACGAAATGCCATGGTCAGCTTTTGCACACCCTCACATGGAGTTTGGTCAAGGCAGAAATCCCCCTTGCATAGGGGGTGGAGGGTTGAAGTCGCTCCAACCTTCATCATGTGACCTTTTGACGCTCTGGCAAGTTTGGTTGAGATTGGATAAGTAACAACTGAATGCATCACGGTCAGACAGACACCAGATTGTGTATTTTAGTATGATCCTCTCTATCAGGAAATAAATGATCTTTTGAGTAGTGATCTTCACAATCAGCTGGTAAAGAAAAACTTTCCGGTATCAAAAGGATGAAGGGGCAGATTGGTTGTCATTATGATTGCTGCCTGAGTGTGCAAATGTAATTTAAGTTTCTGTTGATATTATTGGTTGGATGGAGAAGGAATGGAGAAGGAGAGTGGATGAAGAAGGTGGATCAGACTCGGCAACAGTTGCTAGAGTGAGATGTGCATGGAAGAAGTTTCGGGAACTGAGTGGCGTGCTGATGAGGAGGAGAGTGTCGCTGAAGCTGAAGGGAAAGGTGTATGCTGCATGTGTGAGAAGTGTTTTGATTTATGGGAGCGAGACATGGGTAATGAACATAGAGCAGGAACGAAGGCTGGAAAGGGTGGAAATGCGAATGGTTCGGTGGATGTGTGGAGTATCGTTGAGAGAAAACAACACACAACATGCATTTTAAAGGCTATTTTCCCTGCTAGAGCGGGGGTTAGCCTTGCGGTCCCCATGACGATCTTCTCCATTTTGCCCTATTTTCTGCATCTCTCCTTGTTAACCCCCTTGCCCGCATTTCGTCTTCCACCATCTTTAGCCAAGTCTTTCTCGGTCTTCCCCGTCCTCTACTTCCTTCTACATTCATTTCCATCACTCTTCTCAACCAGTCACTTTCATCCTTCCTCAACACATGACCAAACCATCTCAACCTGTTCCTCTTCACAGCATCAATCACAGGCTCTATTCCCATCATCTTTCGCAATTCATCATTTGTCTTCCTTTCTCTCAACGATACTCCGCACATCCGTTGAACCATTCCCATTTCCACCCTTTCCAGCCTTTGTTGCTGCTCTACGTTCATTACCCATGTCTCGCTCCCATAAATCACAACACTTCTCACACATGCAGCATACACCTTTCCCTTCAGCTTCAACGACACTCCCCTCATCATCAGCACGCCACTCAGTTCCCGAAACTTCTTCCATGCACATCTCACTCTAGCCACCGTTGCCGAGTCTGATCCACCTTCTCCATTCAGCATGTCTCCGAGGTAGCAAAATGTTTTCACACCTTCCAGCTTCACGCCGTCTCCAAGATCCAACTCAACATTTCCTCCATCTGCAGCTCCCTCTGTGCACACCTTACATTTTAATGTAGCTGCCACACTGGTTAATGACCCTCTCAGACCACTACATTTTTGATGAACCCACTCAGCGCACATTGTACATTGAATGGAGTTCACTCCGACACCCTTCCTACACACAGCACAGGGCCACTTCCCAGTTCTTTCCACCTCACCACATGCTTTACCACTTGCCATCACCTTCGTTTTTCCGATATTCACCTTCAGACCTTTTGTCTCCATACATTCCTACCACTTGTTCATCTTTTCCTTCAGTCCATCCATACTTTCCGCAATCAACACCAGATCATCTGCATACAACAACTCCCACGGTAAACCCTCCTTTACGTTCTGAGCCAGCACCTCCATCACAGCTACAAATAGTAGTGGACTTAGTACCGACCCCCGATGCACTCCCACCTTCACCTCAAACGCACCACTGTTCCCGTCCTTCGTCCTTACAGCTGGGCGCGCTCTTTTGTACATTGCCATCACTACTCTGATCAACCATTCCTCCACTCCTAACTTCCTCAATGCCCATGTCAATACTTTGTGTGGAACCCTATCGAATGCTTTCTCCAGATCAACAAACCCAAGAAACAACTTCTTCCTCTTCTCCATGTACTTCTCCTGCAACTGCCTCACAATGAAAAGCGCATCTGTCGTTCCTCTTCCTGGCATAAATCCAAACTGCATTTCGTCGATCTTCACTTTCTTCCTTATCCTCCTCTCCAACACCCTTTCCAATACCTTCATTCCATGCTCCAATAACTTTATCGCTCGGTACGAGCCACACTCCAGAGGGTCACCTTTCCCCTTGTATAGAGGGACGAGGGTACTCCGTTCCCAATCCACTGGAATGCGGCCTTCTTTCACCACCAGATTACAGATCTCTGTCATTCTCTTCACACCCCAACTTCCTGCTGCCTTCAACCTATCTCCCACAACTCCCGTCGCCCCTCCCGCTTTTCTACCCTTCATTGCTTTTATCGCTTCCTCAACCTCCTTCTCAGTTATCTTCTCTGCCGGTCCTAAAACTGGGTTACTCTCTATGTTGCCATCCCTTTCATTCTCTGTATTCAACAGCATTTCCATATATCTTTTCCATCTTCCTTTAATTCCATCTGGGTCGACAACGATTTGTACCACTTCATCCTTCACGCAACTCACCCCCATCACATCACACCTCTCTTTCGCTATCTGCTTTGCAATCCTGAATACTGCTTTCTGACCCTCTTCCGAATCCAAGCGTTCTCCGAACATTTTCCTCCATGCCTCCTGCGCCTTTGCTACCTCTTTCTTTGCAGCCTTCCTGGCTGCCTTATAACTTTCATGCTCTGCTGCTTCTACTGCCGTACCCTTCGCCTTCTGCCACTCCTTGAACTTCTTCCTCTTCTCGTCAATCCTCTTTCCAACTTCATCATCCCACCACCATGTTTCCAAGTGCCTCAGTGGTCCTTTTGTCCATCCACATACCTCACCAACGGCTCCCAACAGACTAGCTTTCATTGACATCCAACCACTTTCAAGCTCAACCACATCATCCTCGATCCTACTCAGCCTCTCTTTTAATGCCTCCCTTACTGTCACCTCTTTCAACCTCCACACCTTCATTCTCGGTTGGTACTTCACCCGCCAAGCTCTCCTCGCACCTTTCACCCTTATGTCGCAGACAACCAAGTGGTGCTGTGAAACGGCCTCCTCCCCCGGGATCACCTTTGTGTCCCGGAGGTGCCCCCTATCTCGCCTACGCACCATCAGGTAGTCAACGGTTGTCGTCGACCCACCTGACCTGTTTGTTTATGTAACAAGCTTATTATCCTCTTTCTGGAACTGAGTATTACAAATCAACAAATTGCCAATCAATCAATCCAATTGCCAATCAATCAATTGCCAATTGCCAATCAATCAACAAATTGAGGAAGACAAATGATGAATTGTGAAAGATGATGGGAATAGAGCCTGTGATTGATGCTGTGAAGAGAAACAGTTTGAGATGGTTTGGTCATGTGTTGAGGAAGGATGAAAGTGACTGGTTGAGAAGAGTGATGGAAATGAATGTAGAAGGAAGTAGAGGACGGGGAAGACCGAGAAAGACTCGGCTAAAGATGGTCGAAGAAGAAATGCGGGCAAGGGGGTTAACAAGGGGAGATGCAGAAAATAGGGCAAAATGGAGAAGATTGTCATGGGGACCGCAAGGCTAACCCCCGCTCTTGCAGGGAAAATGGCCTTTTTAAATGCCTGTTGTTTGTTTTGTTGTTGATATTATTGGTTCCCTGCATTATGAGCAGCGGTTCAGATGGTTCAGGTAGTAACTATAACACGCAAACCTGTTGTTTGTTTATTTATCTCATTTTTATGAAAGGAAAGAAAGTTTGGAGGAGAAAGGAGGAATTCGAACGTAGGAGAAGAATAATGCTTGGATAATTTGGGAGGGAAGAACCATTTTGCTTATGTAATAAATAGATTGTTTGAATCGTATGGTGTTTGTACATTTTGTTTTTCTCCTCTTTATGTGGAAGCTTTTTGAGGCATTTCTAAAATCATGTATCCAAAAGCAGATGTTAATCAAAACAATCATCTCACTGTTAATGAGACTTTCGTCCACATTTGATCACAGACAAAACATCTTTACAAATTATCTTTCTTCAATTTACCATCAAATTCAGAGAATGTTCAAGAAAATAGCTCACCACGATTTTCATTCAATTACATCTCCATGATGACCATAGCAATGGTTAATACATTACAAAGCCAATAATTTAGCACTTGTATCAGCGCGCAGGTATTATTTTTTGAAATAGCAATATACCTATCTTCCACAACCCAAATGTGAGCCTACATCCAAATTAGATGGATGGCAAACTAAAATGCAGCACCTGCTGCTGTCACATGCACCAGAACAGCATTTGTTTTGGTTTCAATAAATTCTGACCTCACTTGGGATTGGACGACAATTAAACAGTGCAAAGGTGAGCATTATGCCAACTGAGCTATTGTGCCGCTCAATTTGCAATAGCTGTTTGAGTACCATGCAGAATCGTTGTCGACCTGGAAATCTTCTGAAACATCATTGATGCTACCTGGTCACAGCATGTATTGTGAGCAAAAGCTTAAGTAACAATGTTGTAAGAAATAACTATTGTGTAAATCCTTGCTCAAGCTTTCACCCGTTCATACTGACAAACTGTTTGATGAATAGAGCTGTTAGGTTTACCTGGAATTCTTCATTTGCACGTCATACTTGGTCAATGCATTTTGTCTCGTAATCAATAATGTACACGCTGCTTAGGTTCGCGATGCTACACAAGAACCATGTGGACGGCTGAGTTTCATGAACGAGCCAAAGTCGGCCCGTGGTTTGCCACATAATGCAGTGTGCAACCTCAACATCACCTTACCACCCTGCAAAAAGGTGTGGGTCCTCTTTGCATTTGTCTCCAATTGTCACGCCCTGTTTCACACAAGAAAAATCTTCACGTGTGATTATTTGCCGACATGGAATGTGGCAAGAGCAAATATCACTCAAGGAGACTTGTTTACATAAGTGGTGACTATATTTTACGTGATTATGCTACATTCTTTTTTCGTTTTTCTAATTTCAAAAGGAAACTGAATCTGATCGGGAAGATGAGGAGGTAAACCGTTGTACAGTGAAGGAATTCCTTTTGCGTGAAGCAATGCATGTGGTCATTCACGCATGCCCCGTCATAATGCTCTAATTTGCATGATCCTCTCTCATTGGACTAAAGCAGTGTCAATCAGCGCATGTTTTGGAGCATGAAAACATTATATTGATTGCTTGTGTTGTCGCGAAAGTGTTGCCCTGGCAATTCACGTGACTGAGTTTGTGTCGCCATCTGCAGGACGGTGCTGCTTATCAAAGACACAATTTTTCGTCTCTCGCCTTACGTAAGCAATATGGCAGTCTCACCGATCTCGGCATGAGTGAGTTCCATTTCATTACTCACCCTTTCACTTTTAAAACATGCATCATCATGTTTTTTTTTTTTTCCGGTGGCATTCAATGTTATTAGGAAAGCATGAGTGTTTTTTTTTTAGTTGTGGCAGAGATTTGTTCCAATGAAAGCGTATAAAGATGTATAAACTGTTTTGATGTAATATGTTGATGTTGGAGAATGAATTAAATAATGGTAACCTTCTTACATTCATTACCTACCTTCACTTGTCACACTTTTGGTTTCCATTTGATTCAGTCGTCTGTGCTTGTTCCACACATCTCTACTTCTTTTTCTTGTGTGAAATTTGCTGATCCCTGAATGATGATGCAAGACTTGCTTAAAAACGAATGATTGACTTTGTTATATTTACTGTTTTGAAAGGACTGATTAATATTATTAACCAAACTCTCTTTTTCTTCTTTTTCCCTATTTTTGTTATCCTTTCATCACTCTTTTGTTATGATTTTGGTTTGCATTTTTTTCACTTAATCAAACCAAAGGTGGTCGTGAGCAGTGGAAACACCGCTCCTACCTCTGGGGTGAAGCTACTCCTCCAAGGTTAAGGGCATCAGTCCTTTCTCCTACATCTTGCTCTACCAGTCAGGAACTCCTTAAAGAAGTGGTGGAGATGAAACGAGACTTGATGCGAGTCACATCAATTCTTAAGTCTGATGGAAAGGATATAGCAAGAGCAATTCAGGAAGAGATAAAATCTCCTGTCAGGATTGAAGAGTTAGGTGTAGAACCCCTTGAGCTTATGGAGAAAGTTCGAGAAGATCTTGAGAAAGTGAGCGAAATCCTTAAGAGGGATAGCTATGTGGACTCCAGAAGTTCAAACAAACCCTTAATAAGTAATCCGATGAACATCTCTGATGGATTTTCTGGAAGACATATCAAGATGAAAGAGAATGAATGCAAAGAAGGAAACAAGGAGTCTTCAATGTTACTTTACTCCTCTGACCCAAAGCTTCCCAGCTTTGACACCTCTGTTGTTGGACACAAAATGACTGTCAAAGACATGTCAAAAACAGTGTCATTTTCTTGTGAAGATATTAAATCTGACTCGTTGAAGAAGGTTGGCTTTTATAACCCATCACCAGCTAAAAGTGAGCAAGTGAAAGTTGCATCATTGAAAAGTGTTCACAATGAAGGAGTATATAGTTTTCACAATTACAAGAATGCAGATGTCAGAACAACCATAGCAGTGAAAGTTCTTCCTGAATGTCCACCTGTAATACCCAGGAGAAAAAGTACAAATGAAGCAAAAGTCGAAAAACCTGATGAACACTTTCAAACTATCAGGAGAAGAGACATTTTAAGAGACAGACCGGAAAAGCTAGAGTTGAGTTTTGGCAGGAACCAAACGTTCAAGGCAGATAGCCAAAGAGGCCCTGCAAAAGTTTGTTACAGTTCAGGGTGCAACAGTAACTTTGAGGAAAGGCAAAATGTTAGTGTTAATTTGAAAAACAACACGTGCGTGTCATCAGAGTTGCTCTTACCACTCAATGTTGCAGCACCTCTCACATCCCCTGTTGTTGAAGAGAAACCCATTGGACCCATCAAAGATAAAGTGAAAGCATTGCAGATGCGATTGGATGCTGAAGAAGATGGCAGAAAAAAAGGCATCATCAAAGAAGCCAGCATGAAAGAGGACAATAAACCAAAAAGTGATTTAGCAAAAGGAATCCACAACAGAAACGTTTGCAGTTCACCAAACATTCCAGATGCACCAGAAGAAGGAGTATCTGTAAAGGAGTTGATGAAAGTTTTTCAAAGCTGTTCTTCAAGGGAGCATTCCTTTTCCAGTGATGGAGGGCGGACACCAGAATTCAGGCCTAGCACTCCTGAGAGAAGGCCTTCGACTCCAGACTCTCCTGTCAGAACTTCATGTAGGACATGGAAGCCTTCCACTGAATTGCCAAGCCCAAAACGGATTGTGGACATGAACACATCAGTAACTAGCCCAACCATGACAGCAACAGGCAACTGTAGAGCACTTGCCAGCCCAGTTGTTCAAAGGAGAAACAGAGTCACTGAGGAAGAGGCAAAATTGTACAAAAGAATTAGAGTTTTAGATGACGAAGATAATAATGAGCATCAACGCATCACAGACGGAATGAAAAAGCAACAAAGATCACCCGAGGCACAAACAATAAAGCATACATCACCCGAAGGGCCCAGATCACCTGATAGCCTCAGTTCACCAGGTAGTCAATCTCCTTTGAGTTCTAAGCCATGTAATTATCGTAAATCATCTGAAGCTTATATCATAGAAGGTGTAAAATCACCAGTGAGCAGCAAACAGGGAATTGGGAGAAAATCACCGCAGCGCATTAAATCTCCACGGGGCCCTCAATCACCCGGTAGTCAAAGAACACCAGAGGGTCAAAGGCCTCCATGGGGAAGTAGATCACCTGAAAGCTACAGGTCTCCAGAAGGGCAAAGTTTTCCAGAGGATGAGGAGCTGACAGCTGATGACTCATTACCCTCATTTTTGGATTCATCCCACATTGACACACCACTATCACAAGAAGAAGACAGCAGACCAGGCTCTGCTCAACTAATAACTGATGAATCGTACCGCTCATTGAGACTTTTGTCGCAACAATCAATGGAGTACCATGAAGATGATCTCACTGAAATTCGTGGGGAGAGTTACAAGTTTGCAGAAAAGATGCTGCTCTCTGAGGCTGTTGACCTTGAGCAGTCAGACAGTGAGGATTCATTGCAAGTTTATCTTTCAAGTACCATCAAAAGAAGTGAGAAAATATCAGGACTGGTTAGGCCTGGAAATAATGCACAAGAGGCTGAGGCAACACCTTGTGAAACACCTTTTCCTGCTTTTCCAAATCCTCCACCAAGGCGAAGCCGACTATATTTAGGTGAGAGAGCAACAGATTCCTCTACAAATGAGAGTGCTCACCTAACACCAGATGCCCAAATTTCAAGAAGGAGAGAAGAGACCGAGAATGAAGTCTCTACTCATGTTGGGAGAAATTCCAGTCTGGACAGGGACAGAAAATCACCAATCCTTAGAGAAGATAGGGTTGACAAAACTGTGAAAGAGGCAGCAGATAAACTTAATGAAGTATCACAATACTTTAGGGACAAAGCAGAAAGGCTGAGCGATGAACTGCAATCACCAGAAAGAAAGCGCAGAAGCCCGGTTTATCAAGACTCAGGGATGTCTAATTCTGAACCTGGCAGCCCAATTAAACAAACATACGTCATGAGAGAGGAACCAGGGAGCCCAGGAAGACACGTGTCTGGTATGACCAAGCACAACCCTGTCAGCCCTGTGAGACAGATTTACAATGTGACTCATCAGGAGCCCATTGGCCAAGTAAAACAAGTACCTAATCATTCCATAACTGAACCGTCAAGTCCATCAAGGAAGCTAGAGGAACAAATAATGACTTCTTACAATAGTTCTTTCAAAAGACATTCACCAACAGTTAGCCCAACACGCTTGTCTTCGACACAGCCCAATCCATGTACCCAAAGTGATGATAAGGTTCGGACTTTACCTATAAGCCCTGCTCGGCAGATTCAAGAGCCAAGCACATCTATCAGACCAAAACCATTGCCGCGGTCTTCCATCCCAGTTCGTGAAGCAAAAATACAAAATCACAGGATGCCCATAGAGCCAAGACCAAGGCCAAGAGATGAGATCAGAGAAGCTGTGTTTCTTGACGAAGATCAAGACAGCAGTCCACGTTCACGTCATAGATCCACATTAGCAACAGTGGATGTAAAGAGTATCGATATCCAAAAAAGCCCGAGAGTTACACAAGTGATTCAGGAAGATCAAATAGAAAATGTTCAGTTCAGAGAAATCCGAACTCCTATACCACAGCAGCCTTTACAGGGCCGCCATGAAAAAATTGGGGGTTGTCATTTGCCAGCGTACCTTTCTTCCTTTCAATGTGAGGTTGGAAAATCAAAATGTTCTTCCAGAGAAAGTGCTACAGATGGAGTTATGCCAGTACAGAAGGAACCAAAACCTCCAGCAGAAGCTACAACAAAGGGAAGACCTTCAGGAAAAGATGCAGTGGGTTCAGGGACACAAGCCTCAAAGCCAGGCATACAAGAATGTTCAAATGGTAAGGAACTAATGCAAAAAATCACAAGCTCTAGTCTGCAAAGAACAGTAAACCAATCTGGGCTAACTGCATCAGAGAGAGCTCAGGGATCAAATGAAAGTGGAGTTTCTCCACCTTTCGCAAAAAGGTATTTTATTAGGAAAGTTTCACGTGTCATTAAACAAGATGACTCAGAGTTAAGTGGTGAAAGATGGAATCGCAGGGGTAGCCATAACCAATGTTCTAACACAGACAGTGAGCGTGAGATGGAAGAAGATTCCATCATCTCAGAGAAAGAACGTTCTACAGTGGAGGAGAAAGAAGATGTTTCTCCTTCTGCTTGTGCCGATGAGAGTGCCAGAGGGAATGAAACGGAAGTAGCCTCAATCATCCAGCCTCTCATGGGCAATGCCTTGTGCAGTCCTGAGCAACAGTCACTCATCAGTTCTACGATTGAGTTAAGGGAGGTAGCTTGCAGAAGGACTGCGACAGACACAGAACGGGAAAAAGAGGTGGAATTCATAAAGCCAGTGTCTGATGAGAAAAATGTCTCCAAAGCATTTGATCCAAATGGACAGCCAGTGCAAGAAGGGCACGGGTTTGTATCTGTCAGGGAAGAAACGGAAGAGATTATGACACCTTCGGACATCATTGCCTTGCAAGAAGTTCAGGAGATTAACTCAGATGCTAGTATCGTTAAAAAGGTTGCTTCTGATTTGCATAATGAGGAGAATGTTTGGCAGTCTAGTTCTGAGAAGGTACCAGAAAGCATTATGGGCACTGTGGTGTTTGCTGTGCAACGACAAGATGTGAAGCCACTCTCTGGAATAGATGTGCAGCAGCACTGTGCATTGACAGAGCAGTTCAAACAGGTGAGCACGCACGATGAACTGAAACCTGCCTGTGTTGCATTCTTGGAAGGAAAGGTTCAGCAACTTATTGAGATAGAGAGTAAAGTTATCAAAGAGGCAGTAGTAACAGAACAAACATTCAGCTCAAGTTCACACTGTGTCACGTCCAATGTAACTACTCCTCAGAACGAGTCAGTTTCAGATCCCTCATCCAAGGTTTCCTCAAATGAACTCGACAGTCATACCCAGAATCAGCTGCAGGATGATAAAGTAAATGAGTGTATAAATGTAAATAAAACTGCTCAGAATGGTTCCAATCCTTCAGTTACACCAGGAAACAAAATTGGTAATGTACTCATGACAGACGTTGGAGATAATTCTGCTAACATCTCCAAAGAACGTGATGTGGTTATAACCATTCCAGGATTGTATTGCAAAATGAAAAAGGAAGCCGATTTCCACAAATCAACTCATAAGGAAAATGTTAAAACCAACCTATCATCAGCCGAGGTACATCATAAACATCCCAAAGCTCATGGACGGGGTTCCACGGCGTCTTCACAAGTTGAAAGTGGTAGTAGTAGTGCTATGTGGAAAGATCTATCAAAAGCACTATCAACATTAGAGCCACATCGGAAGCAGAGGGAGTTCGAATTTCCACCGCCACCACCTCTGAACCTCCTGGATGAAGACAAAGCTAGTGCCAGCATAGAACTTCTTGGAGATGAAGGAATGACATCGTCTTCCTCTGCTTGTGATTCTGAGATCACTTTACTCACATGTCATCGCGAGGATCACAAGGTGCATTTACCTGAGCCTGTCATTAAAGTACAGCCACCATCACCTGACTGCTCCTTAGTAGATGATCATGCACAAGCAACAGAGAATATCACATTACCAAAAACTATTTCTCTGAAGAAGTATACCTTCAAGATTTGTGATGACACAGAAAAAAACAGATATGGAAATACATCTGAAGTAACAAGTCAGGACACTGTTGCCATAAATAACATAAGCACCGCTTCAAAGATGGTTCCAACTTTTTCCACGACTGAACCAAAAGCAGAAACCACAGAGCTTTTTGCAGAGAGCAATGAAGGGCAGGAAGGTGGGCAGGAAGGTGGGCAGGATGTTCAAACAACAGAGCGTTCATTCACAACAACAGCTGAGTTTTCACATGACACAGATGCCACTGAGGTAGACTCACTGGATGGCTATGAGCTTCCCAGTGAGGAGGATGAGAATACACAAGCAGATGGGAGCAGCAAAAACAGGTTGCTAGACTGGGCCGCACAGGTTCGGGATGCTGCAGTAGCTAAAGGTGACTGGTTCCCATTGGATGCGACTGGATTGTCTGTGAACGATGAATCTACTGTGAAATCATCAAGCAGTGATCATACCACTAAGAGTGAACTATCGACGGAGCGTCATTCTGATTCCCCTTCTACAGATCAATTCAGTCTGGAAGGCAGACATCCAATCCGGAGTATGCTGGGCAATGTGTATTCACTGTCGCCTACTTCGCCTAATAAAAGCCAAAAATTTGACCCTTGGGGGAGCGTGCATGAAGAAGATGGCTTAGGAGATCAGCAGAAGCCCAGCGAGCAAAAAACATTTCGGCTGTTACTCCATAGTGAGGGCATTCAGAAATCTCCAGCTAATTCGCCAGATGATGTCACCCCAACAGCACATACACCAACTGACCCAGAGAGCACACCCACCAGTGAACGAAACATGTTTCCCTTTCCATTTCGTGAGGGAAAGCTGTTTGAAATGACTCGTAGTGGAGCTATCGATGTTGGGAAGAGAGAGCAGGGGAATACCACTGAAGAAAAAACACCTGTTGGTATTCTGAAGAATGAGAAGAGTGTGAAAGTACCAGAGGAGGCCTCAATCTCACCATATCAGGCTAAAGACACACCTGCTTCCTCTCTGCAAGAAAGTAGTGACTCTGCAGATCCATTCAAGTCCTCCACCTGGACAGAGCAAGAATTAAAGTCTCTACGTGGGGCATCACAAGATCCTTTTGCATCACTTTGGGATTCAGTAGAGGAAAAAATAGTTTCATCGATGACTATGAGATCTGACTCTAAGTCTCGAATTCCAATTAAGATGGGCGTATCTGCATCTGCAAAAATTCCAAAGAAAGATCCTGTTTGTCCTGATACAATTGACGAGGTGAGGAATTTAGAATCCACCATCGTAGAAAATGAAACTCTGATTCCCTCTTCTACATTTGATGAAATCAATTCTGAATTCAAGCAAAACTATCTCCCAAAGGCTGAGTCATCCAATGAATTAATAAGTAACATTTCAGGAGGAAATAATTCGCATTTGGAAAAGCAACAGATGGTGGAGGTGGAATTGGTTTGTGAACAGAACAAAGTTGAGTGCAAAAATGACCTCGTATATATTTCCAACAATAGTAATACTTGCGATGTAGCAAATGCATCAAATAAGTCACAAAGCAACATAGCAGTTCCAGAATGCACTCAAAATATGGTTGGTGACAGCAACAGCAATGTCGCATGCAAGATTAGTCAGCACAGTGGCCAAAAAGACGTCAGGGTAATTGAAACAACAACCTCTCATCAATTCGTACCAAAAGTGAAAGCTTTCGGGACAACTTGCTCACCAGGTAAAAGTGCTTCTTCCACTGCAGGTATTTCTGGAAAAGCGAAAAGTGAGGTTGCTGCTAAAAGTGAAGTTTCTACCAATCCCATTAAAGCTGATAAACAGGTGTCAAGAAAGAAACCTCACAAGGAAGTTGTATTACAAGCAAGGTCTCAACTAACATTAGAAACTTCAGGTTCTTGTAAAGAAAATGCAATCCACACAAAGTCACCATCAAAGACTGTCATATCTTCTTCTTCATCTTCTTCCTCAGCTCCTTTATCTCCATCTGCCACTGTTGCGAAGAGTGCCGTGAAGAAGAATATCTCAACAGGGAGCAATGCTTCAAAGGTTTCCATATCACCTGTTCAAAAGGTCTCGGAACAGCAAATGCATCGTTCTTCAAAGTCCATAGCAATTGCAGAACAATGTTACAATTCTTGTCAAAAGCAAGTGCCATTGAGCACAGACAAGGGACGACATAAAATCTCACAATCAGCTGTTACCTCAAAGCCATTGACTGCTCTTAAATCCCAGGGAATTGGGAACCCCGCACCTCCAAATAAGCAAAAATCCCCTGCTAAAACTGTTACCACTCCTGATGTGCCCTCACAAGACAGCGCGAGGCAAATACTGTCCTCAAACTTGCTAGGACAAACTGCAAAGGTTGAGATGCAGATGAAGCTGAGTTTCAAGCACAATTCAGCCTCCAAAAATCAGGACAACAATTCACCACTTGCAGACAAAAGTCAAGGCAATGAATGTGATGATGCAAAGCAGTGTGTTAAAACCCTCTCTTCAACGGTTCGCAGTGGGGGTGTTCAGGAGGTGGTCACGAGGTCCAAAAAATCCGAGAGTATTGCAGTCAAACAGCGCACTGAAAAGGTATTTCATACGCAGCATTCAAAATCCCAAAATATTCATGGTGAATCGAGGGATGCCCACGCCAAATCCAAGTCCAAATTGCCTGTGAGGGGAAACCCTGGAGTAGCATCGATGTCCAACAAATCAAATGATCAACACACACCAGAAATGTCACGCAACTATCGTGATATTAAACACAAAGCTGATGCACCTCGGGGTAAGCCCGTTACTAGGATGAAGCCTGATCCTGAGTTACTCTTGAAATCTCGAATTCCCGTGAGACATAGAAGCTCTGATTCGGACTCGGATTATAAGACTCAGGCTGAGAAAATACAAGGGAGAAAATCAAAGGTTGTTGCAACAAAGCCCAAGTCATTACAATCTCGACTACCTGTTAAAAGCAATAAAGAACAGGCACACAATTTGGGATGTGGTTTTGGTGAACTGGAAAAACAGGCACAAAGATTTTCTAAACAGCAAAGGAAAGATGGTGGTGCCAAACATCGTGAAGAAGGCTTGTGCTCGACAGAGGAGGAAGACAGTAACATCTTTGACGCCTCTACAGAATCTCCCAACCCACCTTCTGATGAGCGGACAACGAGTAAAAGCAGCAGCAGTCCGAAGAGCGGCCTGGGTGACAGCAGCAACACTTCACCACCCGAGGACAAGCACAGTTCGTGATCCGGCTGATCTGTTTTGTGTTGTGCTTCTTGTAACTGTGTACCTCTTGTTTTGGTGACGCCATTGTTGCAGTGCCATGCCGTGTTTCTGCTGATCCGTTGCTGTGTTCTGTCTTGTTTGCCCCACTGTTCTAGAATAGAGGTCCGTATGCTTGTTTCTCAAATAAAAGAACATGTTTTGAAAAGCCAGAAAACAATTTATTATAAATATTGTTTCATTGTAATTCACATATTAGCTGCTGTTTCAGACCTCTGTACATGTTTGAGTTTGTAATGTTAAATGTTATTGCAAAATCGAGTTTTAGAATATTTTGAATTGAGATACAATGAAAACTTTCATATAAAAGGACCTTCGAAGTGATATGTGAAATGGACTTGATATTTTAATTTCAACAAATATACGCAGAAAACATTTGCTGAGTCTTGCCTTGTTATATGTCAAAGTCGTTTGAACTGTTTTGGTGCAATGCTATTACACTAGTTTGCCTCAAATAATGACTAATTTTCATTTGGTATGGACTTATGGCCAATGTGACTTTCTCGCACTTGAAAAGAAAAGCAAGATTGATAACACTGCAAAGACAAGCCCGTTATCAGTCATTCTTTATGGTATTTGTTGCAAATCAAGAATGGTAAATTACGTGTCCTGTAGCTAATTGCACAATTCTCACTTTCAATGTTGCAGATTCCCAGGCTGGAAGAGGTCGAAGTCCTCTAGAGCTTGTACTGGTTGCCAGCCAACTCGGAGCAAGATGGAAAGGTGAGTTGCTAATGATATGACAAACATATGGCAAAGGCGTTCTGAACAATTCCTCAAGAGGCCAAAAAAAAGAATATTGCATGTATTCCATTCCAACAACAAGAGCATTTACTTATTTTATCATTTTGATTTTATATTGAGTCGTGTGTGTCGTTGGTTGTCATCTTACTATAATTCACCAAATATCCGTCCGTCCATCTGTTTGTCTGTCCGTTCGAAGGTACCGCAAAAACGGCTGAACCGATCGCAACGATATTTTGGGTAGGTAATCCTAGGACCCCCTGGAGTAAAATAGGCTATATTGTTTTTCCAAGTTTTCCAATTTTCCAGTTTTTCCAAACAATGGAATAATATTTACCGATATGAACAGTGATGTGCTTTTGTTGAAATTCTACGGACCAGGAGAGAGTAGATCGACTCCTGACGAACTCTTCCGATGTAAAAGTGCGGCTCCGAAATGACACGGCAGCGTGTGCAAAGCGACTGAGAAACAGGTGTAGCGGCCGCTTCCGTGTTACAGATTCGGCGCGCACTCTTCACACATAAACATGCGACTGAGAAAGACGTGTAGCGGCCGCTTCCATTTTGCAGAATTCAATCTTTTTTCAAAATGGGCGCCATGTACTGTTTCGATTTTGATGATTTGCGTGTGATATGATTCAACGGATGTTTACATGAATCGTTTAAAATAAATAAAGCCTTCAATTTCTAATATTTTGCCTTTTCATTTGGGCCTCCCAATTGAAGCCCTGCCCATAGGGCGGGAACCGTTGCTAGTCTCCATAATTTGGATTTCAGAAGGTGGAATGGAGTCCTCCCAGGACTTGAAGTATCCATCGACCCTCACGATGATGAATGGTGAAGGATTGTGATTCATGGGCTAAGTTGTAAAGTTGTGTTATCAGAGTTTTGTTCCAAGAGCTCTTTTCAGGACTGTAGCCGAGCCCCTTACAGCCTTCCTCTCCAGTTATTTCGTGGTAATGTTCCCAGGGATGGTTTTTGGTTCTTGATATCTCTATGAGGTTCTTCTTTATCATTCCCGTTGCTCCAATTATCACTGGTACAATATCGGGTCTCTACGGTTTCCTTCAACAATATTGACAGATAAAGGTGATATAATATAACAAATATCATGAAACATTTACATTTTGTAGTCCGTTGTATAATTTAAATAAACGTAAATGCAAATTTTGCATGTGGAAAAAGTAAGTACACCCCTACATTTATCACTACTTCAAATACCTAAAATTAGAATCAGGTGCACCAGCTCAGGTGCAAATGATTAGAACATCGTTAGAGAGGATCTTGGAGGAACCTGTCTTATTTACACCTCAGACATTTAGTTTCAGACAACTGAACCTCAGACAACTCTTTGTTGTTGAAGTGTGCGGCGTCACCATGCCTCGATCAAAAGAGCTCTCTGAGGCCTTCAGAAAGAAGGTTATAGATGCCTACGAGTCTGGGAAGGGATTTAAAAAGATCTCAAAACAATTTGAAATCAATCATTCGACTGTCCGGAAGATCATCTACATGTGGAGAAGATTCCAAACGACTGCCAACTTGTTCAGGCCAGGCCGCCCCAGCAAGTTCAGCCCGAGAGCAGACCGCAAGATGCTGAAAGAAGTCTATGAGAACCCCAGAATGTCATCACGGGACCAACAGGTAGCTCTTGCCACTGTTGATGTCAAAGTGCACGAGTCTACCATTAGAAAGAGGCTGCACAAATTTGATCTACATGGGAGGTGTGCCAGGGGGAAACCTTTGCTGTCCAGAAAGAACATCAGGGCAAGACTAAAGTTTGCCAATGAACAATGAGGCAAAGACCAGCACTTCTGGAACAATGTTCTCTGGACAGATGAGTCAAAGGTAGAGCTATTTGGCCACAGTACCAGAAGACATGTTTGGCGAAAACCAAAGACAGCATTTGACCACAAGAACCTGATACCAACTGTAAAGCATGGTGGTGGAAAAATTATGGTTTGGGGCAGCTTTGCTGCATCAGGGCCTGGGCAGCTCACCATCATATAATCCACTATGAATTCTTCATTGTACCAGAGGGTGCTTGAGGATAATGTGAGGCCATCTGTCGGAAAGTTGAAGCTCAACCGAAGGTGGACCTTGCAACATGACAATGACCCTAAACATAACAGTAAATCCACCAAGCAATGGCTGAAAAGAAAGAAATGGAGGGTTCTGGAATGGCCAAGTTAAAGCCCGGATCTAAATCCCATCGAGATGTTGTGGGGGGATTTGAAACGAGCTGTGCATATAAGAAACCCCTCAAACATCGCTCAGCTGAAAGAATTCTGCATGAAGGAGAGGGCAAAAATTTCTCCCAGTCGATGTTAGAGACTGGTAGACAGTTATAAGAAACACCGACTTGAGGTTGTTTCTGCCAAGGGGGGCAATACCACCTATAAGAGCCAAGGGTGTACTGACTTTTTCAACATGCGAAATTTGCATTTATGTTTATTTAAATTATACAATGGGCTACAAAATGTAAAATAATGTTTCATGATATTTGTTATATTTTATCTATCAGTGTTGTTGAAATGAAGATCAAATAGCTGTATGCTGAAATCTGTTGAAAAAGTCAAAACTTTACATGTGGTGTACTTACTTTTTCACGTGACTGTATATATATACTATATACATCCGTTGAACTTGGGGATGACTAAGAAGAAGACCTTTGTTGGTCGAAAGCTTGTCGAAAATTAATGATTGACGTCCTGAATCTCCGTCCGCGTCTGATTTAGTCTCCCGATTATTTATTTAATGCAAATGAGACTCCCTGCTCGTACTGTGGAGTTTCTATACTACTATTTCTCACAGTTATATATATCTATATATAGCCTGGTGTTGGCTTAGTAGTCTAGTAGGAAGACTAGGTCCCCCTGCACCCCCCGGAGATATACTTCTAATCAGTGTTTCTAGATTGGAAAAAATGTGTAGAAAATGACTAGCTATGGCCCCAAGCTGAAACAATGTCCCACATACCATTTTTATGCAAATTACTGCTGCAAATTTTATGCAAAATTATGCAAATTTTATGCAAATTTTTGATGAGGAGTAGAGTTGAGGGGTCTTTGAGGGCTTCATCGAGGTGCTCTCGGTTGCAAGACTGGGTCATTCTGAGAAGCACAGCAGGGTCAGAGATCATGATGTTCTCTTCCTCAGTGAATCTCTCCATCAACAGCCTCTCCATTGCCTCACACACTGTTTTGAGGCAAAAGAGGGACTTTGCGTAGGCCTTTCCACTGAGAACACCTTTGAGAGATCCACTTGTTACTAGTTGTGCCTCAAAGAGAATCTCTGCATATCCAGAACCACGCATCTTGTGTCCAGTGAGCATCCCGATGTAGTTCATGGATGTGTGGAAGGGTCCAATCGTTACTACATGACTAGCAAATTCATTTGGCCAGCGCCAGATGATGGGAAGGGCTTTCATGCAGACACCCAGATCAAATGTATTCAGGACCCATCTCTGACCCACCTCAGCAGTTGCTGCCTCGGAACGCTTCAGTAGCTCACGAACAACTGCGTTGTCTGTGATCGGTTGGTGGATAGGCGTGCAGTAGTCGACTGTTGATTTGCTGGGTGGGGGAGAACCAGTTGCAGAGGTGAAACCCCCTAGCCCAGGCACAGGCTGCAGGCCATTGCCATGCCATGCAGGCACCAGGCACAGACCGATCACAGACAACGCAGTTGTTCGTGAGCTACTGAAGCGTTCCGAGGCAGCAACTGCTGAGGTGGGTCAGAGATGGGTCCTGAATACATTTGATCTGGGTGTCTGCATGAAAGCCCTTCCCATCATCTGGCGCTGGCCAAATGAATTTGCTAGTCATGTAGTAACGATTGGACCCTTCCACACATCCATGAACTACATCGGGATGCTCACTGGACACAAGATGCGTGGTTCTGGATATGCAGAGATTCTCTTTGAGGCACAACTAGTAACAAGTGGATCTCTCAAAGGTGTTCTCAGTGGAAAGGCCTACGCAAAGTCCCTCTTTTGCCTCAAAACAGTGTGTGAGGCAATGGAGAGGCTGTTGATGGAGAGATTCACTGAGGAGGAGAACATCATGATCTCTGACCCTGCTGTGCTTCTCAGAATGACCCAGTCTTGCAACCGAGAGCACCTCGATGAAGCCCTCAAAGACCCCTCAACTCTACTCCTCATCAAAAATTTGCATAAAATTTGCATAATTTTGCATAAAATTTGCAGCAGTAATTTGCATAAAAATGGTATGTGGGACATTGTTTCAGCTTGGGGCCATAGCTAGTCATTTTCTACACATTTTTTCCAATCTAGAAACACTGATTAGAAGTATATCTCCGGGGGGTGCAGGGGGACCTAGTCTTCCTACTAGACTATAGCGGTTTGGGTGCCGGCTTGGGATCCTAGGATCCTGGGTTTGAATCCTGGTCGATCGCTGAATTAACGCCAGGGGGGTTGACTCAGCCTGTCATCCTTCCAAGGTCGGCAAATTGAGTACCAGCTTGCTGGGATTAATGATCCCGGTGTGTATCCCGGTTTAGAATAGGTACGCCGCATCCCTGCGCATCGTAAGAGCGTGACCAAGGGTTGGCGTCAGGAAGGGCATCCAGCCATAAAAACATTGCCTCAAACAGGGAACCATGATTGCCATGGGGCCCGCAAGGCTAACCCCTGCTCTAGCGGGGAAAATGGCCTTAAAACGATCATTCATATATATATATATATATATATATATATATATATATATATATATATATATATACAGTGGAACCTTGACTTACGAGTTTAATCCGTTCCGTGACCGAGCTCGTAACTCAAATTGCTCGTATCTCAAATCAAATTTCCCCATTGAAATGCATTGAAATGCTATTAATCCGTTCCAGCCCGCCAAAAACCACACCAATTTTTTTTTAAATATACAGTATATATAAAAATATCTCGCGCTTTATATTTCACCTGTATGCAGCATACAAGTTGGCAGGATGGCCTGGACTGGAGGTACGCACACTTGACTCTAAAGTCTAAACTGTCCAGCCTGGGTTTGAATCCCGACCCAACTATAACCTGTCATGGGTGAATCACAGGCAGGGTGATTCATCAATGGGTGTACCGCTAAACTGGGCGCCCCGTTTGCGTCCCATTAGTTGTTGGATGTTAAGGATCTCACCGTGTTTTCCACAAAGAGAAGGCGAGCTATCGCCGGCACTCTGAACAAGTTGACGGCAGAGATACTGTACTTGCACGGCATGATAACCACGTGTCGCACGATCTCTTGTCATGGTCCACAAGATTATCACAGAGAGGTGCAGCTTCCAGCGTTTCGAGATCTGATCCAGGCCTATCCAACGAGACCGGTCCCAGCGTTCTAGGCCCGGTGGTTGTCTCAGACGGACCCGACAACGGCAGTGTTCGTTTTAACTCGATTCGACTCGAGCGCCGACGTGCCGGCGAACAAAACCGGTCATATCTTTTGAACGCGTGGCTCGATTTTTACAAAATAAACTTTTTCTTGAAGGTCTGAACCGTGCGCTCAAAACGATACCGAGTTTGACCCTGAGAGAGCCGTTTTGCGCCGGCAAAGGCGCCTTGTGTGACGTGAGGACCACGTCGTGCTGCATAGATTATCATAAATTATCATATCATTATCGGCGGCGTTATATATCATTAGCGCTATACGACAGAGATACTGTACGTGCACGTCAAGATAACCACGTGACCGGAGCCCACCTGGCGGCGGAAACTCAAAATAACCGAAATGCGAAAACTAAAATGCAGCGCTATACTACGACAGAGATACTGTACGTGCACGGCAAGATAATCACGTGACCGGAGCCCACCTGGCGGCGTAAACTCAAAATAACCGAAATGCGAAAACTAAAATGCAGCGCTATACTACGACAGAGATACTGTACGTGCACGGCAAGATAACCACGTGACCGGGTGGCGAAAGCTCGTAACTCGGATCTCGGCTCGCATCTCAAAGCAATAAACTGCCAGAGTGACGGCTCGTATCTCGAAAAACTCGTAAGTTGGGGCACTCGTAAGTCGAGGTTCCACTGTATATATATATATATTTATTTATATATATATATATATATATATATATATATATATATATATATATATATATGTGTGTACGTATAAACATATATACATATATATATGGTCGCGTTGGTCTCGCGAGATCTGGAGACGACGTCACGGATTTTCGAAGCTCCACACGGTCTCCACGTTTTCAAAGTTAAGTCTGTTCACAATTGTATTTTGTCGAAACTGTATTTTATCTTTCGGCATGTGAACTTATCGTGTGTCCCTTGGATGTTTCTCGGTGTTTATCTTTCATAAATTATTCGTTTCTGTTTGCCGCATGTCTGAGGCCTTGCAACCTCAGGCTTCCCCCGTCAAAGTTTGTTTCTTCCTTCGCTGGTTTTGCTAGGTTTTTTGATTTTCCCTTCTCCCCCAAACTTCACCGAATATATACTCTTCGTCTAACGTTGTAACCCCCCCCACCCCCCCACCCCTAAAAAAACAAAAAAAAACTTTTATTTCCTTGTCCCATCATGTGCTTTGCCTCTGCCCATGTGTGCTCTCGCCCCGCCCCCATTATCCCCTTGCCTTGCACCTTTTGCCCTGTTCAAGTGACTCGAGGTCGTCCCTCTAGGCTCCCTCTCCCCATTGGTATTTTTGTGAATATAAGATTGTTCTTCACGGTTCTGTTTAAATATGTTTAAACTTTCCCCTGGAATGTTTTATTCAGTCGTATATTACAACACGCTGTTTTTCTTCCTATTTAAAAGGCTCCTTTCAATTTCCTCTTCAACTCATTCCATTTCCAAAAAATATTCCATCTCTTATAATTCTTTCTCACTACATGCTCTAAATTCTCATTCATTCCACCCCTCCTCCATCGTTCTTAAACGGATCGCTAACTTGAAAATCACAACAAACCCAATTTGTTATAAATGTTCATCTTTCATTAATCATCCACTTTCTAAACTCCACACTTGCCCATCCCCTCCAAATCTCCCCCCTTGCCCCTTCCCTCATAAACTCCCCCCTTTCCCCTCCCCTCCAAATCTCCCCCCTTGCCCCTCCCCTCCAAATCTCCCCCCTTGCCCCTCCCCTCCAAATCTCCCCCCTTGCCCCTCCCCTCCTAAACTCCTCCCTTGCCCCTCCCCTCCTAAACTCCCCCCTTGCCCTTCCCCTCCTAAACTCCCCCCATTCCCCTCCCATTCAAAACTCCCCCCACTCATTTACTTCTTCCAAAGTAAATTGCTCTCTCTCATGCACATATTTATCCGATCTCATCTTCAGTTGTCTTTCCTTTCCTCCCGTCCATGGTACACTGAATCTTGTGGTGAGGCAGTTGCCCTGAAACAACTTGCCTTTGCCTCTTGGAAGGCAAATCCAACGGAAGGAAATCTCTTTTCCTTTCACAAAGGCCGAAACAAGTGTGTGTCCACCCTCAGGAGAGCCAGGAAACAATATCTCTCCATTCTCAAGACCGAACTCTCTTATCTGTCTCCCTCTTCCAAATCCTGGTGGCGTCTGGTCAAATCTGTTTCTGGTGTTTGTGCCCCCTCCATCCCCTCCCTTACCTCAAACGGCTACACAGCTGACTCCGCACATGAAAAAGCTGAATGCATCAACTCTGTGTTTGCCTCTAAATCTTGTGTCCCAAACCCATCCCTCTCTGTACCCACCGTACCCAGTCGTACCCAGCTGCTCCTGGACTCTGTGTCCTTTCCTCCTGACAAGGTGGAAAAGTTTCTGTCAACCCTTGACTCTGATTCTGCAACTGGACCTGACGGCATCAGCCCACGGGTCCTAAAATCCTGTTCTTCCGCTCTTTCACTCCCTCTCTCTGTTCTCTTCACCCTCTCTTTTGCTCAAGGTCATCTGCTCCTGCCTCACATCAATTGAGTTAGGAGTATGTACAGGTCCGAAACTGCTGGCACCGCTGGCTCGGCTCTCGCCGCCACGTGCGAGGCGCCGCCATTTTCTTCGCCAACTACCGCCCCCTCATAAATTCTCCCTCCGTCTACCAGCTCTTCCTGTGGGTCCTGGGTTATCAATTCTTCCCTATCATCTACCCCCACCGGCATTCGACCGTCTTGGCTAGCCATGGTACGAATACAAATTTGGCTTTTATGCTAAATTTCGTCCGCTCGTAATTTTCGAGTACGTGAAGCACACTCCAGGTCCAATCCCACTCCTGACACCAATTGTTACAGTTTTCCGCCGCCCTTCCTACCCTTACCAAGGAGGGATTAAGCCCCTTGTTCTTTCTGGGCCGGCGTAACCGAGACTTGAAATGTCTCTTCCGGGCAAACGCAAGGTAGGGTTTTGGGACCAAGTCTCGCACGTACCTAAATACCTGCACCGCCACGGAAGCGGGGAACCAAGCCTCGCACGAGCCATGTGTAATTTGAGTACACCGAGCGGATTGCATACCACATGGTCCGTGCAGTTTTCAGTATTGGAACCCGATTCGAGCGGTTCTATTCGTACCACGCTTAGTCAATGATGGAAAGGACGAGACGGTCGAGTAAAAGGAATAACACAATTTAATTATTATTTACACTTATGTACAAGTCGGTAGAAAGCAGACACAGAGCAGAACTTAATCAGTCTTATACTTATCCCCAGACACGGGCCCGATCACACTCACACAGGGGAATTGCAGGTAGAATGGTGTCCACGCGCTGCCTTGGTCGTCCAGGAACGGCGGCCCGGCGTGCTCTCCACTGTCCCAGCACGCCCCGCGAAGATGGCAAGCAGGTGGTGGAAAGGATCCTCGCAGCGCGTCTCTCGAACAAAAGGCAGCAGATCAGGCAGGAAGGCGGGAAGGAATGTACGCATCTCGGCGGCTTTCCACAGCGCGTTGAGTTACCAGCGCGCTATCACTCACGTAACCCAATGTAATAGAGGCTCAGCCTCAAGCCCAACCGAGCGTCACTTAATACGAGCGCTTATACTTGGTTCACGCGCGTCTTTCTCCGATCTGGTAACTCTCATCAATACGCGCCTCTCCAATAGCTCATAACTCCTCCTCCAATAGCTCCTCTTGACATACAAAGCCCTCCATAACCTGGCCCCATCCTACCTGGCTGACCTCCTCTCCAGACACACTCCCACCCGCAACCTCTGCTCTGCTGGTACCAACCTCCTGACCCCTCCATCCGGACCAAATTCAGATCCTGGGGGGACAGGGCCTTCTCCATCGCTGCTCCCACCCTCTGGAACTCACTACCTCACACCATCAGAGACTCCTCCTCACTCACCACATTCAAAACATCACTAAAGACCCACCTGTTCAACACTGCATTCAACATTCAACCTACAGCATTTAACCCCTGACTATCTCTTCTCCTTCTCCCTCCTTTTGCTTTAAATATTTCCCTATTGATTCTTGTCTTTTTGCAATTGTTGTTTTCATGTATTGTTATGCATTATGTTTTCCACTCTGTCAAAGCGCCTTTGGGCTTCTTGAAAAGCGCTATACAAAATAAATGAATTATTATTATTATTATTATTATAACTCACCGAACTCACCGCATTCAACTCGCTGAACTGCCTGGTGGGGGCTTCGCGCGAAGGGTTATATGGACACGCCCTGAGCCCTCTCAAACGTTCCAACCACGCCCTGTGACGCACTGCCGCAGCCACTCCCCTTGAGCCCTGATTGGCGGCTTGCGCTTACCGTCAGCTTCTTCGCCGCCCTTATTCGGTCCCGACTCGACCAGCCAGGCCCGCCTCGTGTCAATTCGCACCAAAAAAACCAAAGGCAGCACAAAGAGGCGTAAGGTGGCATAAGGCTGGTGGTTGTGGATGGGAATCTTAACGCCCAGCGGTATGTGGATAACATCCTGCGACCTCATCTGCTGCCATTCCTGCTAGACCACCCAGAACTGAGAACCTTTCAGCATGACAACGCTCGTCCCCATGCTGCTCGCTTTACCACTGCATTTCTCCAAGGCGAGAACATCAACACCATGCAGTGGCCTGCGCTCTCCCCTGACCTGAATCCCATAGAGCACCTGTGGGATGAGCTTGGGAGACGCGTAGTTGGCAGGGCCAGGACACGGGCAGAGCTGCTTCAGACATTGAGGACTGAGTGGGACAGAATCCAGCAGCAATCCATCCAAAGACTGGTAGGCAGTATATGCCGACAATGCACTGCCTGTATCCAAAACAATGGTGGCCACACACGCTATTGAAAGGGGACCGACATTGCACCCTGTGCTGTTCTGTACTGTAGAACAAACTGATGAGATGATGTATCTTGGTCAAAAACTTGACATGTCATCAATAAAATGCCAATGTTTCAATTAGCAATTGTTGGTTTGTTTTATTTTGAATTGTTACAATTTTATTACATTTCAAACAAGTGGTAGAGTTTCTGCCGCAGTGCGGGATGCTGGACGGAATCGATCCCGCAGGTGACTTCGGACCATCTGCCTGTCCTGCCTTGCAGTGGTGACTCTTGGCCTCCCTGATCGAGGTCTGTCATCTACAGAGTTGTGGAGGGTGTCTCTGTCCACCAGGGCCGATATCGTCTGGTGTGAACAGCCAAGGCGACGTGCCACCTCACGGAAGCTCAGTCCGCCTTGCAGCATGCCCAGGGCACGCTGCCGTTGATCCCTTGACAATCGTGGCATGTTGATTGAAATGCCCATTTTGCACTGGCCTTTTTCAAGCCAATATCAAGACATCACGTGCAGCTCATTAAAATCATCCCGTACCCCTTGGTTAATCGCTGACAGTCAAAACGGCTGTTCAACAGCTGTGCTATGAAGTGACCATTGAAGGTTCAAGTGACCATCTGTGACCGTTTTGTCTGACAGTGAAGACACTATTGTCCACAAATAAGTTCACACATTTACTACACGCAGTGTTATTGTTGATATTTAAAGGTTTCAAAGGTGGTAAGTTTATTTTGCGTTTCAGTGTGTATATATATATATATATATATATATATATATATATATATATATATATATTGTTGCGGATATGAGGATTGTATGTTTTTGATTGTGTGTATTGTATTGGAAATTGCTGTGTAACATTGTTGATTATGGCCCCTCCTGCCTCCAGAGTTGTGTAAAGGTAAAAAAGGGCGTCCCGGTAGTTAATTCCATGAAACACCACATTGAAGGACACGATAAAACCCTTGTTCAGTAGCTTATATCTTTATTATGTGTTTTAGAGTAAGGCCTTGTCTTCCAGTAACATGACACTCCATTGCACCAAGTGAAAGAGATAGATTCCCTTCATTCCCATTCCCAAAAACCTCCATTCGACCCTTTCGTAATGGCCAAGCCTCAATTTGGCAATTACATCCCCTCCAAAGCCGCCATTGGCCACGAGGCAGGGTCGGGGAAGAAAGACGTGCCCGCCCGTCGTCATCAAGGGCGGAGCCAGAGGGTCGCGCGACCAACCATGGCCGAGGTGAGCACACCGATGGGCGTGTCCTGAAGGCCGGCGGCTTAATCGCCGGAGGCGTGATAAAAGCGCGCACGCAAGGGTGACCAGGAGAGAGTTGCAAAAAGGTCCAAGGCTGAGCTGAGCTGCGTGGTGAGGTGCAAAGGAGATTAGCTGAGAAGAGAGATGAGCTATGACAAGAGCTGAGTTGTGAGGTCCAAAAGCAGAGATCATCCAGGGAAGCGCAAAAGCCTGCTATTCGTCACCTTGCTCGCCAGCGGCAGCGTCCACAGCAGCAACAAAACTCGACAGCCGTTTGGGGCCTGGACAGCGGTTTTGAGCAGGGCCGCGAAGGGACGGCGGCTGCCGAACGCGCCGATCGTGCTGCCAGCTCTGGACCTTCCTCTCCTTTCCAGCCATTCCTGCCTGCAAGTTCCCCATTCGTGTACGTGAGTTTGTTCTGTTCGTTCTGTCCTGGATAGTCAATTAAGTCTGTATAAGCTAGTAATTTGCACTGTGTCACCTGCTTTTTCATGTCCCCTGTAAATAACCGTGACTGCTCTTTTTTTGCTTGTGTGTGTGTAAATAATAAACCCCGTTACTCTTCTGTACGTCTTCTTCTTCCTCTTTGCATTCGGTCGCTTTAGAGTTTTCCCACATTGAATAGCTGTGGCGCGATACGGCCAACGTCTGGGTGATTCGGGTTTAGTTGGGGAAAAACTGTTCGGCCGCGGCGCCTCCGCTCGGCAAACAACATCCTTAACCGCGGACCGTAACAATTGGTGTCAGGAGTGTCGGATTCGGACCTGAAGCGTTTAACGCGCTCAAAATTACAAAGTACCGAAATTGCTTTTGTTTTACAAAACCCGAATTTTGAAATAGCGCCATGGCTGGTCAAGGCGACGGGATGTCGGTGGGAGAGATAGATGGGGTAGAATCGACCCAGGACCTCGGGGAAATGTATGTGGAGGAAAGAGAGGAGGAGAACATTGGCAATGTGGTTGAGGAGGTGTCAGGCGCGCAAAATGGCGCCATCGCGCACGAGGTTGAGGAGGCACAAAATGGCGGCGCTGCGACAACCGAGACCGCAGCGCTGGGGAAATTGGACCTCTTCGCGGCGCAGATGATGGGGTATATGAAAAAAATGGCTGAAAAATCCAGCAGGGACATGGACAATAAATTTGAGGGTTTAGACAAGAAATTTGAGGGGTTAGACAATGGGATAAAAGAGGTAAAGAATGGGTTAACGGGGGTGGAAAATAGAATGGCTGCCCAGGAGAATCAGCTAGAGGGGGTGAAAAATGGGTTAGAGGGGTTAGAAAACGAGATGGAAAACAAATTGCGGGAAATAGGGGAGCAATCCGCCCGAGAAATTAAACAAATGGGAGAGCAGATAGAGGAGGTGAAAATCGGGGTAGAAACCAAATTGGATGCTCAGAGGGATGAATTGGGACAGATGAGGGTGGCATCTACAAAAGAGAGGGAGGAGATGAAAGAGGAGATACGACGAGGTGTAAGTGAGGAGATCTCAGGGGTACGCGAGGAGGTAAAGCGAGGTGAAAAGCGTATAGAGAAAGAGGTGAGGAATAATACGGCTAGGTTACAGGGGGGAATAGAGGGTCTGACGAGGGGAGTAGAACAGCTGACAGTGGGACAAAAGGAACTAGTGGACCAAGTGGAAAAGAACACTGCAATAATCGGGGGGTTAAAAGCGACACAAAAAGACATTAAGAACGAATTAATAGCGACACAGAAGGAATGTCAGATGGTACATGAGGGGTTGACGAAGAGGTTGGAAGAGGTGACAGAAGTAATGGAGACGAAGGACAGAGAGGTGAGGACGCACCTAGAAACGGTTAAAGTGGCGTTGGAGGAAGAGATAGACGGGGCGCACCGGGAGATGAAGGAGATAAAGGAAAAATTAGAGGAGGTGGAAGAAGGGGTGAGTGAAATTAAGAAGAGACGGAGGGAAACTAAAAAGGAGATAAGGGAGGAAGTGATGGAGTATGTGCAAGGTCTGTGTTCAAATCATGATGATGTTCTCACTAACCAAATAAAGAGTTTGCAAGTGGCAGAGGAGGTGCGACGACGAGGTACCGAGGTGAGTGACGATATACGCGGAAATGTATATGGTGTGAGGGGAGATTCAGTCGGCTTGGGAGGTGGTGTAGACCCGGGTGTTCGTGAGGGACCAATGGTGAGATGTATGACTGGTCCGGAGTGTATGGAAAGAGGAGGTGTGCAAGGAGGCCTGGCTATGGGGAGTGAGGGGGGTGCTGGTGAGCAAGGGTGTGCAGGTATGGAGAGGGTAGCGGGTTGCGGAAGGGCGACCCAGGCATCGACACCACGAGGGGTAGTGTTTGGAGGGACGGGGGACGCGCGGGAGCCCCCCGGGAATAGCGTACTGTGGGAGCCCGAGCGGTTTGGTCCCGCGTTGATCCCGCAGGGAGTGACGCGCGGCGTCCGACCTTCGGGCGCCCACAAGGTCCCACTCGTGCCGTATGACGGCAAGAGTGATTTGAGGGCGTACCTGGCGCAGTTTGAGTACGTGTGTAAAGGCAACGGTTGGAATCCGGACGAAGGTGGAGTACACCTGGTAGGGGCACTGCGCGGTGCGGCGGCGGAGGTGCTGACAGCTTTACCACCGGGTGCTCTCACCCTGCCAGCTCTCCGTGCGGCTTTAATTAACCGTTTCGGTATTGAGCAGCAAAGCGAGCTTGTTAAAGCTCAACTTGCGCAGCGTAAACGCAAGCCCCAGGAGACCATCGGGGAACTTGCTCACGATATTCGCCGCACGGTCGGGATTGCACACGCGGACATGGCAGCGAGTTCCCAGGAAAGCCTGGCGCTGGATCACTTTATTCAGGCCCTTCCGGATCTGGAGCTCCGACAACAGCTCGCCATGTGGCGCCCGCAGACCATGAGTCAGGCGGCCGACGCTGCAGCCCGTTGGGAAGCAGCGAGGCCCCTGGCCCGGGGAGGCGAGCGCCACGCAGTGGCGGTGCGTCAGGTGGGGCCCGTGATGGGGGGCGGCCCCCCAAGGGGGCCCGCCCCCGACGGGGGGCCTGACCTGGAGAGCATGGTTCGGAGGCTGGTGGATCGGCGTCTAGCGGGACCTGGACCATGGCAGGCGGCTCCAGTGGTGGCCCCCGGTAGTCCCCGACAGAGTACCCCAATTCGGACATACAGGGGGGGGAATTTGGAATACCGGAGGCAAGCACCTTACCAGGTGAGGTGCTATAATTGTGCTCGGCTGGGTCACCGTGCGTGGGAGTGTCGAGCTCCGCGCCGGGACGTTCCCCGTCAGCCGATGCCCTCAACTCCGCCCAGTATCGATCGACCTAGCCGACCACAGACACCCCCCCCCCCCCCCCGCCAGGGCCCGGGAAACTAGAACGTGCCGGGCATGCAGGGCGGTGTTCGGCAGTAGGGGATGGAGAGAAGCCCTCGTTGACGCGACAGGTCATTCGTTGTGGCCAAATTGGAACGGGTAGTTTGACAATTCGGTGCAAAATTGCCGGCGTGGGGGTAGACGCCGTGGTGGACACGGGAGCCAGCGCCACGATCATCAGCCCCGTGGTCCTTAATTCGAGTGCAGATGGCTGGGGTAAAATCCAGCGTCTGGAAAATCATAGCTTGCAGCTGGCTACCGGGTCAACGGCTCCGATCATAGGGCGTGGTTTTGTGACCCTCAAGTTGGGATCGGTAAAGCAAGAGATAGAGGTTTGGCTGGCGGAGGTGTGCGACCCGTGCTTAATAGGGTTGGATTTGTTGACTGCCGGCGGTTGTAAAATCGACTTGGGCCGGGGGATCCTGCAATGGGGGGTGGAAGAGCTACCATTGGAGGGGGTGAGCACGGCTGAGAGGGTGGAGCTGGAGGCTCCTGAGGCCGTGACCATCCCTCCGGGGGCCGAGGCCATAGTGCCGGCCCGATGGTCAGCCCGCCCGACATGGCAGGAATCCTGCGGCCTGGTCGAACCGGCGGCAGCGCGATCCATACCTGGTTTAATCGTGGGCCGCACCCTTGTAAAAACGGACGGGCCGGTAGTGGCCGTCCGAGTAATTAATATTAGCGCAGAACCACGCACTATAGTAAAGGGCACGAAGATAGCTGGCTGCACCCCAGTTAGAGAAGTCGCGTCAGTGAGCGAGAACATCCAGCCGAGCCGGCCCCAGGGGGAGCCTTCAATAAGTTCTAGGAATTGGCCCGATCCCATTTGCGAAATGGTAAATCGGAGTAGCATAGAGTTGGGAGGTACCCAGAGGGAGGCCTTACACAAACTGGTTGGGTCCCATTTGGACCTCTTCTCCTTGTCCACCGAGGATATTGGACGTACGGGCCTGGTGAAACATCAGATCCACACCGGTGAGGCCCGGCCTATTCGTCAGGCCGCCCGACGGCTCCCTTGGAGCAAGAGGGCGGAAGCTGACGAGCAGGTTGAAAAGATGCTCGACGCAGGCGTGATCGAGCCCTCGGGAAGTCCTTGGATGTCACCTGTTGTGCTGGTCAAAAAGAAAGATGGGACCACGCGGTTCTGCGTGGACTATCGCCAGCTAAACAACGTGACACTCAAGGACTCATATCCCCTGCCAAGGATTGATGACACCCTCGATGCCGTTGCGGGCTCAAATTGGTTCACAACTTTGGACCTCAAGAGTGGGTATTGGCAGGTGGAGATGGATCGGACAGGGAAGGAGAAAACGGCATTTTCCACAGGTAAGGGGCTGTATCAGTTCACTGTGATGCTGTTTGGTTTGTGTAACGCCCCCGCCACCTTTGAGAGATTAATGGAGCATGTGCTAGGCGGCATGCCATGGCAATCATGCCTGGTATACCTGGATGACGTCCTGGTACATGCCAAGACCTTCCCCCAGGCGTTAGCTAATTTGGACCAGGTGTTCGGGTGCCTCAGACAGGCAGGGTTAAAGCTGAACCCGAGTAAGTGCACTTTGTTTGCAAGAGAGGTGGCCTATCTAGGTCATGTGATCGGCTGTGAGGTGGTAAAAACGGACCCAGACAAAATTAAAGCGGTAGAGGAGTAGCCCGCACCACGTACCATCAAAGAGGTGCGGGGATTTTTAAGACTCTGCTCCTACTACCGGCGCTTTGTGGCGAAATTTGCGGAGTTGGCCCGTCCCCTCCACCGGCTTACGGAGAAGGGGACGCGATTTAATTGGACGCGGGAGTGCCACGAGGCCTTCCAAAAATTGAAGGGGTGTCTAACATCCGCACCCCTTCTAGCTTACCCCACTAGCAACGGGGCATTTACCCTGGACACGGATGCGAGCCAGGAAGGATTGGGCGCAGTTTTGTCTCAGACACAGGAGGGCGTGGAGAGAGTGATTGGTTACTATAGTCGGGCCTTAAGTAGGCCCGAGCGAAATTATTGTGTCACTCGCAAAGAGTTATTGGCTATGCTGGCTGCCATGAACCATTTCCACCCGTACCTGTACGGGCGGAAATTTTCGGTTCGAACTGACCATTCCTCCCTGCAATGGCTCCTTCGGTTCAAGGAACCGGAGGGCCAAATTGCAAGGTGGTTGGAAAAGTTGCAGCAGTACGATTTCAATGTGACCCATAGGGCCGGGAAGGCCCATGGTAATGCGGACGCACTCTCTCGGCGTCCTTGTCTGGGGGAAAACTGCAAATTTTGTGCGAGACACGAGGAGAGGGAGCAATTGGGCGATTCTGCCCCGATTCTCGTCGTCCGGGAAACCCGGGTGAGAGGGCCAATTTTGCCACTAACCGCGGACGAGGAATTTGGAGATTTGGCTTGGAGCACGGCCCAGCAGGAGGATCCTGTCCTGGGGCCGGTGTTCAATTGGGTCAAATTGGGGCAAAGACCAAAGGGGGAAGAGGTCACCCCCCTCGGGGCGCAAACAAAGGCGTATTGGGCTCAGTGGCAGACCCTGGAGTTGAAAGGCAACATCTTGTATCGCAAGTGGGTGGAGGTTCCCTCTGATAGAACTTCCTGGCTGGTGATAGTCCCTGACAAATTTAAGAACGTCATATTGCAACAGGTGCATGGTACCCGCTCCGGCGGCCATTTGGGCAGGACAAAGACAATATCTCGGGTCCGCCGGAGGTTATATTGGGTGAATATGGGGCGCGACATACAGGACTGGTGTCGGAGATGCGACGCCTGTTCTGCCAAAAAGGGACCAGCACGGAGGATGAGGGCCCCCCTTCAATTACATCAGGTGGGGGCCCCCCTTGAGCGGGTGGCTATGGATATTCTAGGACCGCTGCCCCGCACCTGCCAAGGTAATAAGTATATCCTCGTTGTAATGGACTATTTCACCAAGTGGCCGGAGGCCTACGCCCTCCCCAACCAAGAAGCCGGGGTTGTGGCGCAGGCCTTCGTAGAAGGATTTGTATGTCGGCATGGGATTCCACAGGAGCTGCACACCGATCAGGGACGGAATTTTGAGAGTCAATTATTAAAAGATGTGTGCAGACTCCTGTCAATTCGAAAGACCAGAACCATGCCCTTGCGGCCACAATCTGACGGGATGGTGGAAAGATTCAACAGAACATTGATCCAACAACTGGCATTGTTCACCACCACCCGTCAGGATGACTGGGACGAACATCTCCCGTACCTGTTGATGCCTACCGAACTAGCCAGCACGGGGCCACCGCATGCAGTCCAGCGTTGCTTATGTATGGGCGGGAGTTACGGGCTCCCGCCGACTTGCTATGCGGTCCCGTGCCAGACACCACGGATACACCGCCGAGGGAGGGTTACGCACGTCACCTGGAGGAAGGCATGGAGCGCGTCCATGCCTTCGCCCGCCGCCAGCTCCATCTGGCGGGGGCCAAGATGAAGCGCAGGTACGACGACCGGAGCCAGGGGAGTCAATACGCTCCGGGGATGAAGATTTGGTTCTTTAATCCCCGGAGGCGGAAGGGTAGGTGCTCAAAACTCACCTCCCCCTGGCAAGGCCCGGGAGTCGTCCTGTCGCAAGTCTGTGACGTGGTCGTTAAGATCAAAATGGGCCCACGGGCCCCCCCTCGGATCGTCCATGCCGACCAGATAAGACCTTATGCCGGCGAGCAGGCGCCCTCATGGATCGCCTCGGCTCTAGATGCCGAGGCAGGACCCAGTACCTCTTGCGACAGGGGCTCGTAGCGTCAGAGGACTGGGGGGGATGGTAGTGGGAGATGCCCCATGTGATGGGATGGCCAATCCACCATCCCTCACAGCGGGGGCAAAGGAGCACTAGTTTATGGGGTTTATGGCAGTGAAAACTAGCCCGGGAGGGTTTGGATAATGTGTAGGGACCTAGAAGATTACCTTAGGTAACGGTAAGATTAGGTAGTGACAATGATACCGGTAGTGGGGACGCAGGTAGATTAGAGTGGATGATAATGACGTGGTATGTGCTTAGTTTAAAGGGAAGACGGGGAGCACTAAGTTAGCAGGGCAACAGGTAGATTAGATGATGCCGTGTGTATGGTTAAAAGGTGTGATTGCACAGGTGTGCAACTGAACAGGTGTATGGAGCAGTGTTTGAGTGAGTAATGGTGATGTGTGTTGTGTTGACCAACTGGTCCAGGAAGAGGAGGAGGGTGCAGGTGGCACCAGGTGTGAGTGCACAGGTGTGCAACAACAGGTATGAAGAACAGGTGGATGGAGAATGGTTGTGTGGAATAAATGGTAGTGTGGAATATCTGGAGTATTGGAATGGATGGTCGTGGAGTGAGTATGGTGGAAACTATGGAGTGGAGTGGATGGTGCGAAGGTGTGAATGGGGGAAGAGTGGACCCCCATCACGAATACCCGGGGCGGGTAGTGTAAGTGTTAGGTAGAGGGTATAGGTAAATTGTGGTTGGATATTGGCATCTGTGGTGCAGGTGAGAGAATGGTATTTGGATGGATGCATTAGTGTTGTGGAAATGGCTGGGCGTGTAGCCTGTTAGTGTGTGTAGTTGGTTTGGGCACTCCACCACTGTGAGGATGTCGGCCAGGTGAGGCCGCAGGTGGGCTCTGGGAGCCGGTAGTTGTTGTGGATGGGGCCCGAGGATCCGGAGGACGGACCCGGGTAGCCCAGTGCCAGAGGGCACCGAGGGGTGACAGAGCCAGGAGGGGCCTTCCCCAGTTAGTTAGGTTAGGGTGAGGAGCTAGGTAAGCTCGGGTGGCAACTGCAGTGGTGGAGGTGTGCAGGTGGGTAGACCTGCTGGGAGAGCTACACGTCTCAGCCCAGAAATTGTGCAAGGGCACCGGGAGATGAATCGGGGGAGTGAGACCCCAAATTGAGAAGCACCACAGTTTGGGCAATGGGAATTTTGTTTTCAAAACCACATAGAGTAAGATTGCCAATGGTTTGGCAGGGAAAGACCCCGGGTAGTGTAAAAGTGTGTTAAAGTCATTTAGAGGATAGCTAGGATGAAAATCTCCTTGCACCATCTACATCCACTCACCTGAGGTGACAGGTACCTCCACACCATGCCAGGTTGGTTTAATTATTTTATGATGCAAATGTTTTGGATTGTGAGACGCATCATGACGTGGGTGTGACATTGTGCTTGATGTTCCATCTCTTCCTCCTTATGAGGATTGATGACGAATTGGGTGATGGCAAATTTTGGATAGAGGGATTGTGGAGACGAATTTGGTATAAGGGAAATATGGGAAGACGTGACGATAGCGACGGATTGGTAAATGTGTAGATTTTTGTAAATATGGGGTACGGGCAAGGGTAGTGTAGGTGACGGGGGGGTGACGTACGGTAGGGACGAGCTTTCTCACTTCGCTCTCCGTACGCATTTCGCCTTGCATTGCCTTTGTTGATGTGTACCCTTGTGATCTTACCCCTCGCTCATCTGTCTTCCCCCCTTTTGTTTCCCACATGACCTGAGCGCCACTGGGCGCCGAGGGGAGCGTGCGTGAGTCGGCCATTGTGCGCCCAGAACTCCCAGAACCAGCTGTCTGCATCGATGCACCACATTATGGACCACATGTCTGTGGCCGCGCACCACTTATAGACCCCATGGGTTGGGGCATGGCCCCTCTGCTGGAACCGGCCATGAAGGCCCGAAATCTTGATGGCGGACCTTGGCCACAGGGCACCGATGCCCCACAGGTGAACCATACATAGTCGGCCCCTGTGGGCCATAAATAAATAAAAATGGACACGTTGGGTGCAAGTTTTAATACAAATAGGCCACCAGCAAAAGAAAATGACAACATCTGGATGAAAGCAAATAGCCAGCAGAGGGAGCCGAAGAGCAAGAGACCACCTGCAGGGTTAGGGGTTGTTGTTTTTATTTTTATTCATTGAACACTGATGACTGGGCACCGATTGGTGCTTGAGGGTGTATTGGTGCGTTTTTGGGTGCTTTCATGGCGTGTCGATGCAGAGCAGACTGTCTCCCCCCCAGAAAGAACAATCACAGGTCCTGGGTTGAGTTTTGTAAATAAAGTAGCGTCAATTGTAAATAATGCTCCCCACCGTCAGTGTGTAGTTTGAAGACCATTCCGCAATTCGGTTAACTGTGGGCGTGAGTCTGTTAGGCAGGGTGCAATGGAGCAGCGGGACACATTTATCTATGTTTTAAAACTGTCGCACTCAGGGTCAGGTTAAAATTAGAGGGAACTACACCTACGTGTCACACTAAATTAAAGTTATAGGCCCGGGACGTGCCTAAGAGGAGGAGGGTGCAGTGTTGCGGATATGAGGATTGTATTTTTTGGATTGTGTGTATTGTATTGGAAATTGCTGTGTAACATTGTTGGATTCTGGCCCCTCCTGCCTCCAGAGTTGTGTAAAGGTAAAAAGGGCGTCCCGGTAGTTAATTCCATGAAACACCACATTGAAGGACACGATAAAACCCTTGTTCAGTAGCTTATATCTTTATTATGTGTTTTAGAGTAAGGCCTTGTCTTCCAGTAACATGACACTCCATTGCACCAAGTGAAAGAGATAGATTCCCTTCATTCCCATTCCCAAAAACCTCCATTTCCCCTTTTGTAATGGCCAAGCCTCAATTTGGCAATTACATCCCCTCCAAAGCCGCCATTGGTCACGAGGCAGGGTCGGGGAATAAAGGCGTGCCCGCCCGTCATCATCAAGGGCAGAGCCAGAGGGTCGCGCGACCAACCATGGCCGAGGTGAGCACACCGATGGGCGTGTCCTGAAGGCCGGCGGCTTAATCGCCGGAGGCGTGATAAAAGCGCGCGCGCAAGGGTGACCAGGAGAGAGTTGCAAAAAGGTCCAAGGCTGAGCTGAGCTGCGTGGTGAGGTGCAAAGGAGATTAGCTGAGAAGAGAGATGAGCTATGACAAGAGCTGAGTTGTGAGGTCCAAAAGCAGAAATCATCCAGGGAAGCGCAAAAGCCTGCTATTCGTCACCTTGCTCGCCAGCGGCAGAGTCCACAGCAGCAACAAAACTCGACAGCCGTTTGGGGCCTGGACGGCGGTTTTGAGCAGGGCCGCGAAGGGACGGCGGCTGCCGAACGCGCCGATCGTGCTGCCAGCTCCGGACCTTCCTCTCCTTTCCAGCCATTCCTGCCTGCACGTTCCCCATTCGTGTACGTGAGTTTGTTCTGTTCGTTCTGTCCTGGGTAGTCAATTAAGTCTATATAAGCTTGTAATTTGCACTGTGTCACCTGCTTTTTCATGTCCCCTGTAAATAACCGTGACTGCTCTTTTTTTGCTTGTGTGTGTGTAAATAATAAACCCCGTTACTCTTCTGTATGTCTTCTTCTTCCTCTTTGCATTCGGTCGCTTTAGAGTTTTCCCACATTGAATAGCTGTGGCGCGATACGGCTAACGTCTGGGTGAATCGGGTTTAGTCGGGGAAAAACTGTTCGGCCGCGGCGCCTCCGCTCGGCAAACAACATCCTTAACCGCGGACCGTAACAATATATATATATATATATATATATACATATATATATATATATATATATATATATATATATATATATATATATACATATATATATATACATATATATATATCTATATATATATATATATATATATCTATATTATAATAGCCGTAGATGATTCTGTCTGTCTGTCTGTCTATCTGTTGGGTGTCTGTCCGGGGTGTGGCTTACTCGGTTTGCAGAGTAGCTCCACCCATAGCTCCACCCATTCTGGGAGTGGCTATAAACAAATATCCACCATTTTATTAACTCGCATAGCTTTGAGTCCTGTTTTGTAGGCCCGTGGTGTCTTGCTCTCCCCCAGTTTTATTTCAAATCAAATTCGATAAATCATTTCATTTTTCACAGTCGCTAACATAGTTTTAGACTCGGTTGAAAAAAAACGGGAAGAAAATCCGATGAAAGTTGCCGTTTATAGAACGAAATGAATTCTCAAAGGCCTGTAACTTCAAGGCCATTGAGTCTCTCTCACGCCTTTATCTCCAATCTAACTCACCATATGATTTCATTTTTATCGATGGTTTTACTTTTAGACTCGGTGTCAGCAATAATTGAGAACAATCCACACACGCGGGAAAATGCAGAGATATATTTTTTAAAATCGCGTCATGGTGTATCATACACCGCCCAACATGACACCGCCGGCAATGTGTCGATATATATTAAAAATTCGCTTTTGCTTTTCCGTTATGATATATTACTATTTCGTTTGATGATAGTCGTCACAAAAACGTCAACAATGATGCCGACATATATTTCTTCGTTTTTATTTCATTCAGCATATTAGCCGGAAGTAAAATATGTTTCAGGAAATTACCGAGAGATATTTCTTCGTTTTTTTTATTAGTTATGTGCGCATACACTTTAAATAGGTTTATTTGAAATCTTTAATTTTCCACAAACATTCCACACACGCGGGAAAATGCAGAGATATATTTTTTAAAATCGCGTCATGGTGTATCATACACCGCCCAACATGACACCGACGGCAATGTGTCGATATCTATTTTAAATTCGATATATCATTTCATTTTTCACAGTCGCTAACATAGTTTTAGACTCGGTTGAAAAAAAACGAGAAGAAAATCCGATGAAAGTTGCCGTTATAGAACGAAATGAATTCTCAAATGCCTGTAACTTCAAGGCCATTGAGTCTCTTTCACGCCTTTATCTCCAATATAACTCACCATCATGGTTTTAGACTCGGTGTCAGCAACGCGGGAAAACGCAGAGATATATTTTTAAAAATACACCATATCACCGCCCAACAGCCAACAAGTATCATACACCGCCCAACATGACACAGACGTCAACATTTCGACATTATCGCTTTTTCTTTAAACCGAGCCGAACCGAATAAACCGAGTGAATTCACCGTTTACCTTTGCTGACAGTCGTCACAAAACGACATATATTTCTTCGTTTTTATTTCATTCAACATTTTTAGCCGGAAGTAAAATTACCGAGAAATTACCGAGTTCAGGAAATTACCGAGACATATTTCTTCGTTTTTTTATTTATTAGTTATTTGCGCATACACTTTAAATAGGTCTATTTGAAATATTAAATTTTCACAATGTAATTTACTTGCCATTTGTCATTTGATAATTATGAGACACTTCCTATTGAGGATCGTGACAATTCATGCGGTGCGTGGAAACTTCCATTTCCAAAATGGATGAAGAACGCAGACCTGAACAGGATGCAGCAAGAAAACGAATGAGAAGGGCGAACGAGTCCGTCGTCGAACGTCAATGCAGACTTGAACAGGATGCAGCCAGAAAACGAATGAGACGGGAGAACGAGTCCGTCGACGAACGTCAATGCAGACTTGAACAGGTTGCAGCAAGAAAACGAATGAGACAGGAGAACGAGACAGTTGAGGAACGTGAACACAGACTCGCACAGGATGCTGCTGCAACAACGATGAGGAGGGAGAACGAGACCCTCGACGAACGTGAACACAGACTCGCACAGGATGCTGCTGCAACAACGATGAGGAGGGAGAACGAGACCCTCGACGAACGTGAACACAGACTCGCACAGGATGCTGCTGCAACAACGATGAGGAGGGAGAACGAGACCCTCGACGAACGTGAACACAGACTCGCACAGGATGCTGCTGCAACAACGATGAGGAGGGAGAACGAGACCCTCGACGAACGTGAACACAGACTCGCACAGGATGCTGCTGCAACAACGATGAGGAGGGAGAACGAGACCCTCGACGAACGTGAACACAGACTCGCACAGGATGCTGCTGCAACAACGATGAGGAGGGAGAACGAGACCCTCGACGAACGTGAACACAGACTCGCACAGGATGCTGCTGCAACAACGATGAGGTGCGAGAACGAGACCGTCGATGAACGCCAACACAGACTCGCACGGCATGCTGAGCAACAAAGACGTTGGAGTGCTCAGCAAACACTAGGGCATTGCCCGTACGTGGGTGCCCGTTCCTTGCCAAAAAAAAAAAAAACGACTGCCTGACTGACCAACGACTGCCTGATCGTATCTGTGTAGAAGACAACATGTCTTTAGCAGAGGCTGTTTTTGGTAATTTGAACGAAATCCATTCAAACTATGATGCGCTGGCACAACGAGCCGTGTTGTGTCCAAAGAATGAATCCACATTTGTGATCAACGATGAGATACTGGATGCATTTCCTGGGGAAGAAAAGACGTACTTCAGCGCTGATTCCATTGTCTGTGATGACCCTGAAGAGGCACTAAATTATCCTATGGAATTCCTAAATCGATTAACTCCTTCTGGAATGCCATTGCACAAACTTCGTCTCAAAGATGGTGCTGTCATCATGTTACTCCGTAACTTTGATCCGAAACAGGGACTGTGCAATGGTGCAAGATTGGTTGTTAAAAGATTGTTGCCAAACATAATAGATGGAGAAATAATTTCTGGCAGTCACAAAGGAACACGCACATTTTTACCCAGGATTAGTATTGCACCTTCCGATACAACACTACCATTCGTACTCAAACGCCATCAATTTCCAGTTCGTGTGGCATTCTCTTTCTCAATAAACAAGAGTCAAGGTCAAACATTACACAAAGTTGGGATTTACCTACCAGAACCCGTCTTCAGCCATGGCCAATTATATGTTGCATTGTCGCGTGCTAAACGATTTGAGGATGTCAAGGTAAAGGTAGTCAGTAATGGCCAACAGGGAAAAATTGATGGCCGCAGTGGAATCTTCACCCGTAATGTTGTTTACCCGGAGGTCCTGCAGTGACACCATTCAGGCAACAAAAGGAGGTCACGAAGGAAAATAGTTAATTACTCCGACACATTTAGTTGCGGTGATTGAAAAATCACCGGACTATTGTTGCTGTTTTGATGCTTTTTACTGCTGTTTTGATGCTTTTTCACTGCTGTTTTGATGCTTTTTCAGTGCTGTTTTTTCACAGCTGTTCTGATGCTTTTTCACTGCTGTTTTGATGCTTTTTCACTGCTGTTTTGATGCTTTTTCAGCTGTTTTGATGCTTTTTCACTGCTGTTTTGACGCTTTCCACTGTTGTTTTGATGCTTTTTCACTGCTGTTTTGATGTTGTTTCACAGCTGTTCTGATGCTTTTTTGCCGTTTTGCCTAAAAATCTCATTTCAAAAAAAAAAATTCCAAAAAAATCTCACAATGATGACATATAATTCAACGAAAACGTTGAAGCAACCGCATAATATTACGGTGATGTTTAACTCTGAGTGAGAATAGTTCTAAATTTTTAAAACTTTCTTCTGATATTTGTGATTTCTTTCAAACAAACTGTATTTCCCATCTACACGGGCATGTATGTATTCCTATTAACGTTATGTAAAGTACATAAATTGTGTGGATTACATCATTTGTGGATGTGATCAATTATTGCCAGTAACCATTTTATATAACTGAATGTGCAGGTGCAGCATCTAACTCAATATGTCGAAATGTCACACACATCCATGCCCGTGGGATTCCCACGGGTGACCCCGCTAGTATATATATATATGTATATATATATATGTATATATATATATATGTATATATATATATATATATATATATATATATATATATATATATATATATATATATATATATATATATATATATATATCTATATGCATACATATATATATATATATATATATATATATATATATATATATATATATGTGTGTATAGTTCCTAACATGCTATTGTATGGTCTGTGCTTTGTCTCCATTTGTGGAGACATTTGTGGGACTGTTGCTGCAAAAGTTGTTATTTGTTGGTTTGGAAAAAAAATTGTAGCACCTTAACACTCCCCTCCTCCCCTATGTTGTTGTATGCCAAACTTATTTGTGTTTACAATTTGCGTGCTTTGTACCAATACACATGCTACGTGTGAGTGTGGTAAAATTAATAATTGGTTTCTTCCTTCTTCATAATATGTTTATCCCCAAAAGACGAATCATGCATGCAGGGAAGGATACCTGCAAGATGAGAATATTCCATTCTGAAAGCTAGAGTAATGATAAAGGAAGAATAATAGGATTGTCTGTGTGTGGCCTTTCAGAACTTGCACGAGACATGAAACTATCAGAAGAGGAGATGAACTTAATTGAGCGAGAAAACCCAGTTTCTGTGGTGGAGCAGAGCTATGAACTGTTACGAATGTGGGCTGCCCGTCACGACAAGGATGCCACAGGTAGGATAGAAACCCCACAAAATACGAATGTGATTAACCAGGTGATCGTTATTAGTGCCTTTGATAGTTTATGAAGACAAATTTTCAATTATAAAAGATTTTCAACGAAACTTGCTATGAATGCAACGCTTGCATCATTTTCTTTCAAACAAATTGATTTTGTGCCAACTCAAATGCCCACTAAAATGGGCAGCAAAGTCGATACACACCTACCCAACCAATTTTAATTTGAAGGTGTAACCGAAGTCACCTGTTTCATCCCACTAAAATGGGCAGCAAAGTCGATACACACCTACACCAACCTATTTTAATTTGAAGGTGTAACCGAAGTCACCTGTTTCATCCCACTAAAATGGCAGCAAAGTCGATACACACCTACACCAACCTATTTTAATTTGAAGGTGTAACAGAAGTCACCTGTTTCATTAATAATTGGAAGATGAAGATTGCTGTTAATGTTGACTTGCTGATGTTGTTTTCTCACGCATGACAGTGGACAGGCTGCGTGATGCATTTGCACGAATCAAATGCACCGATCTCGTGCACCTGCTTGAGGAGTCCCACACCTCCGCACCGAGTCAGCCCACCTGCTCGTACCGCCACGTTGAGAACGCCATCGACTCTGAAGAGCGTGAGCCCTTAATCAGCATTTACATTTTCCTTCCTGTGGCTGCAAACCATTGATTCTGTACAATATTTTACCTCAAGATAGGACAGAGGGAACATTTTCATGCTTGAAAGTTTTTCGGCAGAAACCTTTGCAGGTCTTGTTCCAATTGTGTTTCGTGTTCTCGCGTTTCAATCGCTTAAAGTTTAGAGTGTTGTGGCATTTTACTTTATCGTGCTTTAAAATAGCATTCAGAAGAATAATGAGGATACCTTGTAGTTGTTGAAAGATGTGATGTTCATTCTATCACGTTTGCCATAAATGTCGTCATGACATTCCGTGCTCACACATCATATAATGAATGGCCGAGCTGTGCATATAACAATTCTCTCACACTTCCTCATTAGGCCAAGAAGTTTTGTACTTGGCATGTTACCCTAAAAGTTTACCTAAACGCTTATTTTTATAATTGTTTGTATTAGAATTCGCTTTATATATTTCTATTATTAATTCGCTTTATATATTTCTATTATTAATTCGCTTTATATATTTCCATTATAATTCTCTTTATATATTTCTATTATAATTTGCTTTATATATTTCTATTATAATTTACTTTATATATTTATATTATTAATTTGGTTTATATATTTCTATTATTAATTCGCTTTATATATTTCTGTTATAGTTCACTTTATATATTTCTATTATAGTTCACTTCATATATTTCTATTATAGTTCACTTTATATGTTTCCATTATAATTTGCTTTATATATTTCTATTATAATTTGCTTTATATATTTATATTATAATTCGCTTTATATATTTCTATTATAATTCGCTTTATATATTTCTTTTATAATTCCCTTTATATATTTATATTATAATTTGCTTTATATATTTCTAATATAATTCGCTTTATATATTTATATTATAATTTGCTTTATATATTTATATTATAATTCGCTTTATATATTTATAATTTGCTTTATATATTTCTATTATTAATTCCCTTTATATATTTCTATTATTAATTCCCTTTATATATTTATATTATAATTCGCTTAATATATTTCTCTTATAATTCGCATTATATATTTATATTATAATTCACTTTATATATTTATACTAGCAGAAGTAACCCGGCGTTGCCGGGCGGGGGAGGAGGGGAGGGGCGGGGCGGGGTGGAAGGGGAGGGGAGGAGAGGGGGGGAAGGGGAGGGGGAGGAGGGGAAGGGGATGGAGGGAGAGGGGGGGAGGGGGAAGAGGAGGAGAATGGAGGGGGGAAGGGGAGGTGCTGGGGGGGAATGGGGGGGAGGAGGGGAAGGGGGTGGAGGGGGGAAAGGGAGGGGGGAGGGGGAAGGAGGGGGGAAGGGGAGGGGAGGGACGTGAGCGAGTCTGGCGGCGAGGATGGAACATCACGTGATCGCTCTGAGCGAATCAGCAAGCTGCTCTGACACAGGCTGAGATTCAGTGTATAATGTTCCTCGCTGAAATGTGCGAAGGTAAATATGAATAAAATATATTGTTCTCGTCATCGGAGGTCATTTTTAGGTACGCCTTGTCCTTCCCAGGCCCAATGGCCATGTGTATGCCAAAAATCAAGTACGTGAGCGAGTCTGGCGGCGAGGATGGAACATCACGTGATCGCTCTGAGCGAATCAGCGAGCTGCTCTGGCACAGGCTGAGATTCAGTGTATAATGTTCCTCGCTGAAATGCGCTAAGTTAAATATGAATAAAAAATATGGATCTCGTCATCGGAGGTCATTTTTAGGTAGGCCATGTCCTTCCCAGGCCCAATGGCCATGTCTATGCCAAAAATCAAGTACGTGAGCCGCTCCGTTTAGGAGTCTATAGGTAACACACACACACACACACACACACAAACTGTGTTTTATTTATATAGATTATTCATTCGCTTTATATATTTCTATAATAATTTGCTTTATATATTTATATTATCAATTCACTTCATATATTTCTATTATAATTCACTTTACTTTGTATATTTCTATTATTAATTCGCTTTATATATTTCGATTATAATTCGCTCTTCTTTTTCCTCTTCAAAAACTTATCAAATAAATCCTTCAACCACACCAACACATACAACTCTTCCTTTCTGCATTCTCTAAACTCGCCTTTACATCACCCCAACCCTAACGTTTTCAAACGTTTATCAAACTTGAAAATTTCAATATTCCCAGCTTACTATGGATGTTTGTATTTAATTAATCATTCATTTTATAAAACACACCAGTGTCCCAATTCCTATTCCCCTCTATTCTTTCCTACACCCATTCCATCATGACTTCCCCCTCCCTCTCTCCTTCAAACCCCTCCCCCTCTTCCCTTCTAACCCCCCTCCTCGCCCCTCGCCTTTAAATTTCCCTCTCTCCCTCCCTTCAAATTTCTATCCTCACCCTCCCCTTCAAATCTTCCCCCTCCCCCTCCCCTTCAAAACTCTCCTCTCACCCCTCCCCTTCAAAACTACCTCCTCACCCCTCCCCTTCAAAACTCCCACCTCACCCCTCCCCTTCAAAACTCTTCTCTTATTCCTTCTTTTCAAATTTGCCTCCTCCCACTTCCTCTCTCTTCCAACTCATTCCTCCACCCCCGCCAATCTTCTACTTCTCTCTGCCTCCTCAAACAACTCCTCACTCTGCTCACCCCATCACCATCTAGCCTTTTGTCTTCCTCATCCATCCCCTTCTAGCTCTCCTGCAATCTCTGACACACTGTCAGCAGCTCTCCCTACCTCCCCCTCTCCTCCCTCATCTTACCTTTCCCCACCCCTCCCCTCTCCTGTATCCGATGCTCCCCCTCCCTCTTCCTTAACAGTATTGACCACAAGTATCCGGGGCCTTCGTTCAAACCTGATTGATCTCTCCATTCAGGTTGCTTCTGACAAAACAGATCTGCTTAATCTGCTTAACAGAAACTTTCCTCCTTCAAGATGTCTGATTCCTTAATATCTCTGATTTCAAGATGATGTCTCTGATTCCTCTGGTATGATAGACCTGAGCCTTGTCCTGGAGGTGGGGTTGCTATCTTTATCAAAAACTCTTTTCCTCACTCTCCTTGCACTGCCCTCTCTCCACCCCATCCCCAGGAGTACCTCTGGCTACGGCTTCCCCTTCGCTCCCACCTTTTGTTCAGATGTGTTCTGTACCGTCCACCAAACAGTGATGACTCCATTTACATCTCGCTGTCTGACAACATGGATCAACTTCTATCCACTCATCCCAACTCTCTTCCTCATTTGTGGTGACTTAGATTGTCATCATGCCAGCTGGCTGGGTGTGGGTACCTCTCGCAGCAGCCATGGCACCTCAGCATAGGATTTCTGCGACTCATTGGGACTGACGCAATCTGTCAATTTCTTGACCCGGATCTCAGTGAATGGAGGAGCTTCTCTTCTAGACTTGGTTATGATAAACCTTATTAGAGCCTTTCACTCACTCACCACAGGCAGGCTGGTGGTCTTTCTGTCTTCTACCAACTCCTCGCTGGCCCAGCCCCCCCCCCCCCCCCAGCCTTGTCTGTGCTGTGACCCCCAAATACTCCTACAGGTCGCACAAGATCTGCTAGTAAACCCTCTGCTGTTGAAACTACCAAAATCAAGACCCTCTGCTCACCTTCACTCTTTCATTCCTCTTTTTCCCACCTCTGGAAAAACCTCCTCACTCTCTTCAATCCCACTCCTCCCTCAAGGTCTTGAAAACATCTGTTCACCACCATCTCTTATCTTCCCCCATCCAAAACCTTGATCTTTTCTACCCCCGTTAATTTCACCCCAGATCCACTTTTTTGAAATACCAACTTATTTCCTGGAAGTCCTTGCAGTGTCCTTGTGTTTTATACTTCTCCCACCCCCCTCCTTCCCACGCCTCCTCCCCCCAAGCCCTTTTCCTCCCACAGATCTCCCGATGCCCCTGCTCTCAAATGTTGTGTTTGTGCTTCCCCTTCTCTCCCCATCTTGTCTACCGCTACCTTTATTATATGTTTTGTGTGTGTTTGATTTTTTGCGTGATAAATGTTAGCTCTTTCACGAGCCTCAATGCTGTATACCAAAAAAAAAAAGACCGGCCAAGCTTCCCACGGCCAGCCCTACGAGAACATGGGAATAATCGTGACCGTTAAAGAACAATAATTTTAATTTTAATAACAACAATAATAAGAATATTGCGGTGGATTGACCCACCTTCACAGCAATCCCTCCCCCCCCCCCCCCCCTCCCCACTCACTCGCCACCCCCTGGCCGCTCCCATGCGGAGTGTTTCTAGCTTTGCAGACTTAAAAATAAACGGGGTCCATATTGTAAAGGGCATCATAAGTATAATCAAAGATGTCATTATACCTCTTTATTATGATGCAAAGGATTCTTGTTTTGCTGATTTTAAAATACTAGAAACACCCGCTCCATTTGAGATCATTGATGTATTGCCATCGTCGTCATCCCCCAACCCACCCCCACCCCTCTGCCCCATATATTGGGTACTCGGTCTCGAGGATCCTGGGTACTACCCCGTCTCAAGGTCTCTAGGATCTTGGGTACTTCCAACACGGATGTAAAATATGGTGGCGATCGAGAGATGCAAAGGATCGTTGTTTTGCTGATTTTAAAATACGGTTCTAGAAACATCTGCTCCATTTGGAAGAATTGATGTTGTTGTCCCCTGCCATCACACCTCTCAAGGGGGAGGGGGCTCCTGGGTTCTACCAACACGTATATATGATTTGGTGGAGATCGCATGAAAATCGTAAGCCTCCCCCACCCCCCCTCCTCCCCCTTGTGCCTTTGACCTGACCCTGTGGACTACCAACACATATGCAAAATTTGGTGTAGATCTGGCCAGCCCTGTCCCTTTTGGTTTTTTTTCAGACGTGCATGCACACACACACAGAATTTCCTTATTTTATATATACACAAAGAATTAAGTTAAGCACCCCTACACAACGAATTAAGGTAAGCACCCCCTAATATATATTATTTGTGTATATGTATACATTGGCATATATTCTAAGGTATGTGAGATCAAATAATGATTGGTATGACATTAGCAATTATCCATTGATGAAATTGAGTGATCAAAGTGAAAAAAAGTGATTGGTTGAGTCAGTGATCCGATCACGTGGGTCCTACACACGTTATTGACGCAAAGATCGCTAGAGGTCTTCTCAGAACAATGACTGTACGTTAGAAAACATAAACGTCATCCACACTGTCCGTGATGGACCTATAGCTCCATACTTAAATTGAGGTGAAAATATGCCTAAAATTCCCCAAAAATTTCACCTTAAATTATTCAGAATAAAATATTGAAAACGGCATGATTGTTATGTTTTTATGTGACCATAATATCACTTCTCCAGAAAATATAGCAATGTCATGGGTATATTACACTGTTTTGACGACAACAAACTTGTAATGTGCGAGGTTGTAAAAAAACGGGGGGGGGGTGCTTAACTTAATTCTTTGTGTATAGTAGGATGGTTGTTGAAAATGCCATTATTTGAAAAGGCCATAGATTCATTTTAACATGTGAATCATTTTGAAGAAGAAAATGCATTTCATATAAACTTGAACATTGCACGTATGAATATAAAGGCACAGAACCACCACCCACTGCGAATACCGGTGGTATCAATCAGCCTACAAGGAAGGGCTTTAGAAACGTTTTGGTTTTTAGGCGAGCGAACAACCCCATTGTGAATGGAATCGATCTACGAACAACATTGCTGGCTCATTGTCTCATCTTTGTTGAAAGATGCCTTTATTTTTTTTTAAAGAAAATAACCTAAAAATAATTTAACAAAACGTCATGCAGAACACGCCTGCAAATACCTGCAAAAAATTTGCACGAATACCTGCAAAATCCACCCCTTCAAAAAAATGGGGCCATGGATACATCAAATTGTTCATTTCATTAAGATTAAAATTGATGATCTTTATCAAAGCTCAGGTCAATCAGATTAAAATTAATTATATTTCAGATGAAAATTGATATTAGACGTTTGACCTAGAGTTGAACTTTGACCTTTTAACCTTAAAATAGTTGGTTTCCCAATTCAGTGATGCGCTATGCCATTGCTATTTAACATTCAGTTTAATCGGATGAAAATTGATGATTTTAGAAGTTTGATCTTGAGTTGACCTTTGACTTTTTAACCTCAAAAACAGAAGGTTTCCCAATTAATGACTCAATATGTAAATGCTGTTCAACTTTCAAGTCAACCGGATGAAAAATGAGAATTTTTTAGAAATTCGATCTCTTTGACCTTTCAATTGAGGACCTTTTACCTTTGATCTCAAAATCAATAGGCTTCTTCCTTATGATCAACTCTACCATCTGGTGAAGTTTTGTGAAGATCGGTTTAAAATTGTGACCTGTAGGCAATTGACAGACAAACAGACAGACAAAGAAGACGTCATGCAGAGCATGCAGAAAATCCACCCCTTCCCCCCAAAAAGGTCATTTGATCTTAATCAAAGCTTGGGTCAATCAGAATAAAATTTATGATTTTTCAGGTGAAAATTGATGATTTTAGAAGTTTGACTTTGAGTTTACCTTTGACCTTAAATAGTTGGTTTCCCAAATCAGCAATACACTATGCAATTACTGTTTAATTGTCAAGCAAAATGGATGAAAATTGATGATTTTAAAAGTTAGACCTTGAGTTGACCTTTCACATTTTGACCTCAAAATAGTTGGTTTCCCAATTCAGTGAGGCACTATACAAATGTTAAATTGTCAAGTCAAACGAATGAAAATTTATTTTTCATATGAAAATTGATGATTTTGGAAGTTTGACCTTGAGTTGACCTTTGACATTTTGACCTTAAAAATAGTTGGTTTCCCTATTTGGTGACTCAATGGGCAATTCCAAGTCAATCTGATGAAAATTGGTGATTTTAGAAGTTTAATCCAGAGTTGTCCTTTGACATTTTTGACTTAAACATAGTTGGTTTTCCAATTCAATGATGCACTATGTAATTGCTGTTTAATTTCCAGGTTAATCAGATGAAAAGTGATGATTTTTCAGATGAAAATTCATAATTTTAGAAATTAGACGTTGAGGTTAGATTAGAATTAGAAAAGGTGACCTTTGACCTTTTGACATCAAAAATATTTGGTTTCCCTGTTCAGTGAGGCACTCTGCAAATGCTGTTAAATTCTCAATTCAATCGAATGAAAATTGATCATTTTTCAGAAGAAAATTGATGATTTTGGAGGTTTGACCTTGAGTTGACTTTTGACCTTTTGACTCCCCCAAAAATAGGCTTCTTGCTTATGACCAACTCTACCATTTGGTGAAGTTTCGTGAACATCGGTTGAAAATTGTGACCTGTCGGCGACTGACGTACAAACAAACAGACAAACAGACAGAATGAAAAATCACTCATAGAGCTACACTTGGCAAAAGAGAACAAAGTAGAATGGCACTCGGTAGAGCATCCTTTTGACCTGAAAAATAGTTGGTGATCAGATATGCATATCATCTTCAAATTTAAAGTTAATCGGATGAAAATTGACAATTTTAGAAATTTGGCCTATGTTGACCTTTTGGCCTATGTTCTACTCAAAATTAGTTTTTTTTTTTTTTTTTTTTTTTTTTGTATACAAGGTCGAGGCTCGTGAAAGAGCGAACATTAATCACACAGAAAGACAAACCGACACAAAAAACATCTAACATAGGGAGCGGTAGACAAGATGGGGAGAGAGGGGGAAGGACACAAACACAACATTTGAGAGCAGGGACCGAGAGACATGGAGACATCGAGAGATCTGAGAGAGGGCGAGGGCTTTGGGGGGGGGGCGTGGGAAGGGGGCGGTGGGAGGGGTATAAAACATATGGACACTGCCAGGACTTCCAGGAAAGAAGTTGGAATTTCAAACAAGGTGGATCTGGGGTGAATTAGCGGGGGTAGAAAAGATCAAGGTTTTGGATGGGGGAAGATAAGAGATGGTGGTGAACAGCTGTTTTAAAGACCTGGAGGGAGGAGTGGGATTGAAGGGAGTGAGGGAGTTTGTTCCAGAGGCGGGAGAAAAGAGGAATGAAAGAGTGAAGGTGAGCAGAGAGCCGAGATTTCGGCAGTTTAACCATCAGAGGGTTGCTGGCAGATCTTGTGCGACCTGTAGGAATATTTGGGGGACAGAGCACAGAGAGAGCTGGGGGTGCAAGGCCGGAGAGGAGTCGGTAGAAGACAGAAAGACCACCTACCTGCCTGCGGTGAGTGAGTGAAAGGCCCTCAGAGATAGCTTCATCGCGGGAGATTCCAAGTCCCGCGTTGGGGGTTGAATTCAGTCACCAGATATGCATATCGTCTTCAACTTTAAAGTTAATCGGATGAAAATTGACAATTTTAGAAATTTGGCCTCTGTTGACCTTTTGGCCTATGTTGACCTTTTGGCCTATGTTGACCTCAAAATTAGTTGGGGGTTGAATTCAGTCACCAGATATGCATATCGTCTTCAAATTTAAGGTTAATCGGATGAAAATTGTGGATTTTAGAAATATGAAAAGTTGTTGACCTTTTGGCCTATGTTGACCTTTTGGCCTACGCTGATCTCAAAAATGGTGGTTGAATTCAGTTATCCCGTTATGCAAATCCTATTCAAATTTCAAATCAATCGGATGAAAATTGTGAAGATTTTATAAATTTGAAAAAAAGTGGTTGACCTTTGGCCTATGTTGACCTTTTAGCCTTTTGACTTCAAAAATATATAGGATTTTGTCTGACCACAACTCTACCATTTGGTGAAGTTTCGTGAAGATCGGTTTAAAATTGTGACCTGTAGGCAAGTATACGTGAGCGGACAGACTTTTTTTTGTCAAGTAACAAACATAACCATGTACGTTTGCTCTATTATAAGATTCTAAGCAAAATGTTGTGAGAAGATTCCGAGGAAACGTAAAGCTAGCTATATGAAGCTTTAATTGATTATCGACAACTATGTAAACTAGTGCTTGACTAATTTTGTTTTTGAACTTTGAAAGTTTTCCACTGCCATATTGGATTTAACGAAAAACCTAAAACAACAACTTCTCCGAAAGCGCCGAACGGATCCATGCTAAATTTTAAACATATGATCGACTACCCATAGTGATCAAAGTTTGCAACAAAACACAACGTCATCAGTCACATGGTTTGGCAGCCATATTGGAATTAAAAATATAACTTTAATAATAATAATAATTCATTTATTTTGTATAGCGCTTTTCAAGCAGCCCAAAGGCGCTTAACTTAACTTTAAAAACCTTCTCCAAAACTGCTTATCCAGTCGATATGAAACGTGAAATGTTTGATCGCAGGACCAAGTGGAAATAATGTTGAAAATTAAAACGTCATCAGTCACGTGGTTTGGCTGCCATATTGAAGTGAAAAAAAAAAACCTTTTAAAATCCTCTTCAAAACTGTGTAACCGATCGATACAAAGGTTTGCAGATATGATTGACTACGCATGGGGAATATTAATGACAGTGATGATGTCATCAGTCACATGGTTTGGCAGCCATATTGGGCTGGAGGAGAATATTAAAAACCTTATTTCTCCGAAACCGTTGAACCGACCAATGCGAAACTTTAAACATATGATCGCATATGCATGGGGAGGAAATGTGAAAACCTAAGATGTTATCAGTCCCATAGTTTGGTAGCCATATTGGATTGAAAAAAAAAACGTTAAAAATCCTCAGCAAACTGCTCAACCAAACTATCTATATGGAAACTTTATTGAAAATTATTACGTAATCTATCACGTGGTTTGGCAGCGATACTGCCTGGAAGCCTATCATCACTGCTCACAGTTCTAGTTATTATTAGCTCCCATTGGACATGATCCGAGATGGGGGCTTATGGATTGGGTCTCGTCTGTGCGTCCATCCACAGCCATATCTCGGACATATATGGACCGATTTTATTCAAACTTGGCACAAAGACAATACATTATGGCATACATATGTGCCTTACTTTATTTTGTGATCTGCTCAAAGATGGCTGGCTGGTAGACTGGAGGCCATTTTCGTTGTAAAAACCCCATGTTGAACACGTCCTCAACCATTTCTTGGACCGGCATGTACAAATCTTGTTCAAACATGGCACACATATAAATAATGAAGGCTTAAATATGATTGTCATTTTTTTTTTCAAGATCAGATCCAAGATGGCCAACTGGTGGCCATTTCATTACTTAAATGTGTCCCCAACCATTTACTGGGCATGCATGGTCCAATTTTATTCAAACTTGGCACAAGCACAGTGCATGATTGCATACATCTGTACTTCACTTTATTTTGTGATATAATCAAAGATAGCCGACTGGTATACTGGTGGCCATTTTAGTTGTAAAAAAAACCTCGGTATTGAACACGTCCTCGACCATTTCTCGGACATGCATTTACTGATGTTGTTCAAACTTGACACACAGATAAAGAATGAGGGTTTACATATGCACGTCATTTTTTTCTAGATCAGATCCAAGCTGGCCGACTGGCCGCCATTTTGTTACTTAAATGTGTCCCCAACCATTTATTTTCATATAAAGGGGTGCCAATTTGATCCATACAGCTGCATGAAGAAGTAAATGTATTTTATTTGCTGGATGTAGGGCGCCCCTTTATATGAACTTTTCTAGAGCATTACTGGGTTCCTCCTAAGAACACAAGGGTAGTCCAGCATGCACACTATATTTTTTTGAATGTCCCTTCAATTCTATAGTTTGCCACATGGCACATACCATTATATAGAGGGGCTTTTTCTATGCTCCTAGCATTTCCCCCAATAATTATAGATGCAGCCTGTGGCTGCTGGTTGCATAATTTTTGGGAGCAGGATTATTTTTATATTGTGTTTTATATTGCAAGATTATTGTTTGTATTATCATTTTTCAAGTTTGTAGTAGACTTAAAACCTCATTGTAAAGTTCCAATCTGATGTCAGACGTTTGAAAATGTCATCTCCTAAAGACTACCATATTTTGTAGGGTGTTTACTTGTGTTGACCTGTCATCTTACACACACCTGTTTGCAATACCACACACCTTTGTAGCCTTCAAAAATTAGGCTGCTTACGCAATTGGTGGCCCAATTCTTAATTTCCTATATGACCATTTGCCTTATGAGGACTACCTCAAATCTGTAGTTTCCATCAATAAATAGTGTAGTCGGTATACGAGCCTTTCTAATGAACCTCGATTGAGACACAATCCCAATGAAAAGGAAAACCTTCCATCAAGGTTACCAGTTCTTCCAGCGAGTTCTAAATTCTATGAAGATAATTGTTGTGGAAATCAATTCAAGTCGCAACTTTAGTCCATCTGTTGGTTTAATTCCATTAAGACCTTTGACATCATTCTGCAAATACAGGGATGCAATAGAAATAAGGTTTGGTTTCACATAGGTCAATCCACAATATCATTCAATGAAAGCAAGCGTAATATTCTATGCGGTACATACCGTTAACGAGTCTACTAGTCAATGTAACATGTCACAGGAGAAGACGCCTAGAGCAGCGGCCGTTTCGGGTCTTATAGCCGCGCCCCCCTAGCGGTGTCAGCGAGCAGCGAGCATCACCTGGATTCAGCATAATACGATTTCACTACAATAATCAAGTTGGGATTTTTGGTAAATAATGGGCACTTTCATCCCTTTTACAGGCAATTTGGGATATATGGCCGTGGGGCACACATTATTCTCTTCTAAACGTACCATAGAATGTTAATGCCCACAAAGTGCTAAAGTAAAGAAGACAGCTTGTTTTTGTTTTTGACAACTCATTGTCGATCATATACTGATGTGTAATGAATCCTCTAACCACATCATTTTCATCATTTCCATTATTAATAGGATTATAATTACTACTAGCATGACTTGGCGTGCTCCGCGTGCCCGCCTCACCACACGTCATTTCAGAAGGATAGGCATCTTTGACCATGTCTGCTTTCTCAGGGAGTGAGGGATGGAGGGAATGGTGGATGGGGCTGCATGGTGCTTGGGTCGACGGTGGTGGGGTGGATGGGGAATGAATGGGAGGAAGGTGGGGGAGGTCGGCCAAATATATTTTGTGCTCTGATTGAATATACTAGGGCATTGCCCGTACTATATCTATATCTAAAATTATATCCCCCCCCTCTATTTACATGAAATGGTTTGGTCCAAAGCGAACGGCTTCCGGAGTTTGGTAAAGAAATCGCCATCGCGTGCACAAACGCGCAGGAAAGCGAATGAATCGCAAATTCGTTTTTATTAGTTTTATTATTAGTTTTAAAACATAGTTTAACGCCAACATAGTTTGCAAACGTGAAATAAATGAATACGCTCTCAAATGTGCCGTCCGAGGCAGAGTCTGTTCGCCACGTTCGGCACACGCGATAGCTCGCTGCTCTCTGATTGGTTGAATCGTTTTTTGGACATAGCTCGGTAAGTAATTGTCCGATTAATATGAAACCTTGAAAAGGCACATCCTCGGGTCCCCAGCAATATACCTGGCAAGTTAAAAGTATATCGGACCCGTGGTTGTCGAGAAACAGCGGTCACAGACAAACAAACGTACAGAGATTACTGGAATTATAGATAGATACTGTAATTCAGAAGTCAGAATCCAACACGTATAAATAAAAAGGAACCGAGTACAAATTTATATATTTTTTTAATTTTCAGTTAGAGCTGGAAGGGAAGATCAATACAAATGTATCAAAAACTGGATGGAAAGTCGAACATCCAGCCTCACCGAGCACATGTGCCCCCAATACACCACCTACCTTAGACTTCCGGCCGGGTTTTTACGTCGTATATTTTACTTTGCCCATATCACGAACTAAATCTCGATTAATCAGGTCAAAGTAACAAAAAAAAGTTGAATGATGAATACGGATAAGTCATGAATGTGTTTCTTAGGTTAGCTTTAAATATATAAATAACACGATGGAATTGTTAAAGAAAATTTGAAGAAGAACAAGACATTTTGGTCACAAATGGAACCGCCTTTAGAGGCCATTTTTCCCCGCAGAGCAGGGGTTGGCCTTTTTTGGGCCCAAGAAAGGACCAAGACCTCCAGGTCTTGGTCCTTTCTGGGCTTTTTTGATGTGTTTTTGGGCTTTATTGGGCACCTTGGCCCCCTTTTTGAAGCAATGTTTTACGGCCGGATGCCCTTCATATCGCAAACCCTGTTAGTTGCCTCTTGCGACACGCAGGGAACTGCCAGTGAACTGGTACTCAATTTGCCGACCTCGGAAGGATGACAGGCTGAGTCAACCCCCTTGGCGTTAATTCAGCGATCGACCGGGATTCAAACCCAGGGATTCAAACAAACGATCATTCATATTCAACCGGGATTCAAACCCAGGATCCTCGGATCCAAAGCCGGCACCCTAACCGTTAAGCCAACACCAGGCTTATTTTGGTCACAAATATCCATACATAACCACATACGTTTGCTCCATTATAATAAAAAAAAGATATCATTGAAACTTGAATACAACTATTAATTACATACTATTGAAACCTGACTACGTTGATTAATTACGTCCAATTAAAACCAGAGTACCTCTCTTAATTACATACCATTGAAACCTCATTGAGTACGTCTATTAAATACATACTATTGCAATATGAGTACAGCATATCTATTAATTACATGCTATTGAAATGTGAGTACGTCTATTAATTACATACCATTGAACCCTGACTGTGTACGTCTATTAAATACATACTATTGGAATATGAGTACAGTACATCCATTAATTACATACTATGGTAACCTGAGTGCATCTATTAATTACACTGTTTACATCTGTTAATTATATGCTATTGAAACATGATTACATGGGTCTTCTGCGTCTTTTCGGACTTCGTGGTATTTTGGGGTCTTTTTTTTTTTTTGTACATAGGATCGAAGCTCGTGAAAGAGCGAACATTTATCACACAAAAAAATCAAAACAGACACACAAAGTATATAATAAGGGGAGCTATATAATAAGGGGAGCAGTAGACAAGATGGGGAGAGAGAGGGTCTTCGGGGTCTTTTCAGTCTTTGCTGTATTTTTGGTCTTCAGGGACGTTTTGGTCTTCAGGGTTTTTTGTTTCCTCTGGGTCTTTAAGTGTCTTTGGGGTATTTTGGATCTTCAGGGTCTTTTAGGATGTTGGGGTCTTTTGGGTCTTTTGGTTCTTCTGGGTCTTTATGGGTCTTTAAGGGAATTTTTGGATCTTTGGGGTATTTTGGGTCTTCAGGGTATTTAAGGGGATTTGGGGTCTTAAGGGTCTTCAGGGCATTTTGAGTCTTCATTGCATTTAAGGGTCTTCAGGGTCTTTTGAGTCTTCTGGGTCTTTAAGGGTTTCCGGGGTCTTTTCGGTATTTGTGGTATTTTGGGTCATCGGGATCTTTAAGAGTCTTCAGGGTCTTTTTAGTATGTTGGGCCTTTGGGGTATTTTGGGTCTTCATTGTCTCTTAAGGGTATTTGGGGTATTCAGGGTGTTTTGGGTCTTCAGGGTGTTTTGGGTCTTCAGGGTGTTTTGGGTCTTCAGGGTGTTTTGAGTGTTCAGGGTGTTTTGGGTCTTCAGGGTGTTTTTGGGTCTTCAGGGTGTTTTGGGTCTTCAGGGTGTTTTGGGTCTTCAGGGTGTTTTGGGTCTTCAGGGTGTTTTGGGTCTTCAGGGTGTTTTGGGTCTTCATGGTGTTTTGGGTCTTCAGGGTGCTTTGGGTCTTTGGGGTGTTTTGGATTTTTGGGGTGTTTTGGGTCTTCAGAGTCTTTTGGGTCTTCAGGGACTTTTGGGTCTTCAGTGGATTTTGGGTCTTAAGGGTATTTTGGTTCCTTTGGGTATTTAAGGGTCTTTGGGGTATTTTGGTTCTTCAGGGTATTTATGGGCCTTCAGGGTCTTCAGGGTGTTTTGGCTCTTCAGAGTGTTTTGGCTCTTCACAGTGTTTTGGGTCTTTTGGGTCTTCGAGGTCTTTTGGGTCTTCGGGGTCTTTTGGATCCTCTGGGCCTCCAATGGTATTTTGGGTATTTGGTGTATTCAGGGTCTTTTGGGTCTTCTACATCTTTAAGGGTCTTTTGGGTCTTCACAGTGTTTTGGGTATTCTGGGTCTTTTGGTTCCTCTGTGCCTTTAAGGGCCTTTGGGGTAGTTTTGTATTTGGGGTACTTAAGGGTCTTTTGGATCTTCGGGGTATTTTGGGTATTCAGGGTGTTTTGGGTCTTCGGGGTCTTTTAGGTCTTTGTGGTTGTTTGTGTCTGCATGGTCCTCTGGGTCTTTAAGGGTATTTTGGATATTTGTAGGCTTTAAGGGTATTTTGGGTATTTAGGGGTCTTGGTGGTCTTAAGGGACTTAAAGGGTCGTCAAAGGTCTGAGGGGTCTAAAGCGTCAAAAGGTATATTCCAACAGTGCGCAATTAAGAGTTTACAGACTGTGTTTTTTGGGTGTTATTTCAAGTTGAATAAGTAGAAGACGTTTTGTTCACAAATAAACAAACAAGAAGACGTCATGCGGAGCACGATACTTGCAAAATCCCCCCCCCCCCCCCACCCCCAAAAGTTTTCCATTGATACAGCAAATTGTCCATTTCATGAAGATTAAAATTTATGATCTTGATCAAAGCTTGGGTCAACAGGATGAAAAGTGACGATTTTTCAGATGAAAAATTATGATTTTAGAAGGTTGACCATGAGTTGACGTTTGACCTTTTGACCTCAAAAATAGTTGGTTTCCCTATTTAGTGACTCGGTGTGCAAATGCTGTTCAATTTTTCAAGTCAATCGGATGAAAATTGACGGTTTTTCAGATGAAAAGTGATATGATTTTGGAAGTTTGACCTTGAGTTGACCTTTTGACCTCAAAAATAGTATGTTTCCCAATTTAGTGACTCGATATGCAAATGCTGTTCAATTTTGAAGTCAATCAGTTGAGAATTGACGGCTTTTTAGATGAAAATTGATGATTTCTAAAATTTGACCTTGCATTGACCTTTGACCTTTTGACCTCAAAATAGTATGTTTCCCAATTTAGTGACTCGATATGCAAATGCTGTTCAATTTTCAAGTCAATCGTTTGAGAATTGACGGCTTCTTAGATAAAAATTTATGATTTTTAGAATTTGACCTTGAGTTGACCTTTGACATTTTGACCTCAAAAATAGTATGTTTCCCAATTTAGTGACTCAATATACAAATGCTATTCAATTTTCAAGTCAATCGGATTTAAAATAGCGATTTTAGAAATTTGACCTCCAGATGACCTTTTACCTTTGACCTCAAAATCAATAGGCTTCTCAATTGGGACGACCTATACAGCTTGGTGAAGTTTCGTGACGATCGGTTTAGAATTGTGACCTGTAGGCCGGTGACAGACAGACAAATAGACAGACAGACAAACAGACAGAACCACAAATGCAACTGACCAGTATACTTGAACATCTTCGATTTTGCAAGTAAGAAGACGTCATGCGTAGCACGATACTTGCAAAATCCACCCACCCCCCCCCCCACCTCCCCCCCCCCCACCCCCCCCCCCCCCCCCCCACCCCCGAAAGTTTTCTATTGATACAGCAAATTGTCCATTTCATGAAGATTAAAATTTACGATCTTGATCAAAGCTCGGGTCAACAGGATGAAAATTGATGGTTTTTTCAGATGAAAAAGATGATTTTAGAAGTTTGACCTTGAGTTGACCTTTGACTTTTTGACCTCATAAATAGGTGGTTTCCCAATTCAGTGAGGCAATACACAAATGTTCTATTTTCAAGTCAATCGGATGAAAATTGACGGGTTTTTTCAGATGAAAAGTGATGATTTTGGAAGTTTGACCTTGAGTTGACCTTTGACCGATTGACCTCAAAAGTAGTTCATTTCCCAGTTTAGTGACTCGATACACAAATGCTATTCAATTTTCAAGTCAATCGGATTTAAAATGGCGATTTTCGAAATTTGACCTCCAGATGACCTTTGACCTTTGAGCTCAAAATCAATAGGCGTCTCAATTGGGACGGCCTATACAAATTGGTCAAGTTTCGTGACGATCGGTTTAGGATTGTGACCTGTAGGCCGGTGACAAACAAACAGACAGACAGAACCACAAATGCAACCGACCAATATACTTGAAAAATCTTCGATTTTGCAAGTAACAAACATAATCATATACGTTTGTTCTATTATAATGAGATGTTGTGGTCGCATTCATTGTGTTTTTTTCATGTTTTTTGTTTTTTGCCATCCCCATCATCCCATATTCACAACTAAAGCGCTCTCCCAAATGTGTGACGACTCATCACCACCCATGACACCTGCACATGATGATTCCATGTACTCTGGCTGCTCACCTTCTGCATTGCCATGTACCATTCGGCCTGTCCCTGTGGTATCAGGGGAAGATTGCTCATCACCTCGAGAAAGTAAATATCAAGAGGACAGTCAAACAAGAGGGAATACTGAGAAGGGTAGTTTGGCTGTGTGTGCCTGGGGGGTTAGGGGCGGGAGGGGGGGGGGGGCAGTTTGGTGTTGAATCAGGGAAATTTGTAAAGACAATGCAGCCTGACATACGTCCGTGTATTGATTCTGTTCACCTGTTTTTGCTCATACATCACAAGGGTTGTTGATGTTTGAAGGTAATATTCTTATGGGTTGTTTTCTATCTACAATAATTAGGACTTGAATTATGACATTATATGACGCTCCATGGATTTCTAGAATAATAAGCATTGCTGTTGTTGTCCAGGTGATGCGGGGAAGGCACGATCTGAGCAAGAGCAGCTCACCCACGACATTGAAAAAACAATGGAGAACAACAGGTAAACAAACCACGTCAGAGCTGGCAGTAGTTAAATGGTGTTTCTCTGCCAAAGTTTTCAATCCATTGTATTCATTAAACCAGAACTCTTGCACATTATAGGACTGCATAGCTTGGAGGACAAAATCCTTTAAGGTATATTTTAATATGGACCTTTTTGGCAAACAAATGTTTTTTATCAACAGTAAATAGGTGTCAGGTCGGTGAGGAAACACATATCCAGGTGGTCAAAACCAAGTGAGCCTGCAATGGCCACCTGTGACCTTTCAAGCATTTTCTAAATCATTATTCTTAAGAATTTCACATTCAGGGATGTCATTCATCGTTCATGCTTCTTTCGGTCCAGTAAAAGCGCCAAACTTACTTTGGTGGCATTTGTTACCGAGAGAACCCAATATAACCCATAAGGTAACCTTACCTCTATCTATAATGATTATTTAATTGGATTGTCTCCAGACAAATATCCCTCCTCCATGACTCTTTCTTCTTCCATTTCTTCCCCGTCATCATTTAGAACCAGACATGGATCCGTTAAATGAAAAACCAAATCCGGAAGCCAAACAGTTCAATCTTGGTTTCATCAGACCACAGAATCTTGTTTCTCACAGTCTGAGAGTCCTTCAGGTGCTTTTTTGCAAACTCCAAGCGGGATTTCATGTGTCTTTCACTGAGGAGAGGCTTCCGTCTGGACACTCTGCCACAAAGACCAGATCGGTGGAGTGTTGCAGTGATGGTTGTCCTTCTGGAAGTTTCTCCCATCTCCACACAGGATCTCTGGAGCTCAGCCTGAGTGACCGTCGGGTTCTTGGTCACCTCTCTTACCAAGGCCCTTCTCCCCCGATTGCTCAGTTTGGCCGGGCGGCCAGCTCTAGGAAGAGTCCTGGTTGTTGCAAACTTCTTCCATTTAAGAATGATGGAGGCCACTGTGCTCTTGGGAACCTTCAATGCAGCAGAATTTTTTTTTGTAGGCTTCCCCAGATCTGTGCCTCGACACAATCCTGTCTCTGAGCTCTGCAGGCAGTTCCTTCGACCTCATGGCTTGGTTTTTGCTCTGATACGCATTGTCAGCTGTGAGACCTTATATAGACAGGTGTGTGCCTTTCCAAATCATGTCCAATCAATTGAATTTACCACAGGTGGACTCCCATCAAGGTGTAGAAACATCTCAAAGATGATCAAGCGAAATGGGAGGCACCTGAGCTAAATTTCAAGTGTCATAGCAGCAAAGGGTCTGAATACTTTCTGAATGCACTCTATATAAAGTTTCATTTAAAATGTTGTAAAATGTGCCCGTCATTGCATTTTTGGTATTTGACCTTTTGACCCTGCCCCAAGGGCCAAAGATGAAAGTCGAAGTTAGTAAATCTTCATCTGTTATGAGCAAGCAATGAAAGCCAAAGTTAGTGAAACTCCATATGTTATGAGCAAGCAATGAAAGCCAAAGTTAGTAAAACACCATCCGCTATGAGCAATCCATGAAAGCCAAAGTTAGTAAAACACCATCCGCTATGAGCAAGCAATGAAAGCCAAAGTTAGTAAATCTTCATCTGTTATGAGCAAGCAATGAAAGCCAAAGTTAGTAAAACTCCATATGTTATGAGCAAGCAATGAAAGCCAAAGTTAGTAAAACTCCATATGTTATGAGCAAGCAATGAAAGCCAAAGTTAATAAAACTCCATATGTTATGAGCAAGCAATGAAAGCCAAAGTTAGTAAAACTCCATCCGATATGAGCAAGCAATGAAAGCCAAAGTTAGTAAAACTCCATATGTTATGAGCAATCCATGAAAGCCAAAGTTAGTAAAACTCCATCCGCTATGAGCAAGCAATGAAAGCCAAAGTTAGTAAAACTCCATATGTTATGAGCAATCCATGAAAGCCAAAGTTAGTAAAACTCCATCTGCTATGAGCAAGCAATGAAAGCCAAAGTTAGTAAAACTCCATCTGTTATGAGCAAGCAATGAAAGCCAAAGTTAGTAAAACTCCATCCGCTATGAGCAAGCAATGAAAGCCAAAGTTAGTAAAACTCCATCCGCTATGAGCAAGCAATGAAAGCCAAAGTTAGTAAAACTCCATCCGCTATGAGCAAGCAATGAAAGCCAAAGTTAGTAAAACTCCATATGTTATGAGCAATCCATGAAAGCCAAAGTTAGTAAAACTCCATCTGTTATGAGCAAGCAATGAAAGCCAAAGTTAGTAAAACTCCATCTGCTATGAGCAAGCAATGAAAGCCAAAGTTAGTAAAACTCCATATGTTATGACTTATGAGCGATCCATGAAAGCCAAAGTTAGTAAAACTCCATCCACTATGAGCAAGTAATGAAAGCCAAAGTTAGTAAAACTCCATATGTTATGAGCAAGCATCGAAAGCCAAAGTTAGTAAAACTCCATATGTTATGAGCAAGCAATGAAAGCCAAAGTTAGTGAAACTCCATCCGCTATGAGCAAGCATGAAAGCCAAAGTTAGTAAAACTCCATCTGTTATGAGCAAGCAATGAAAGCCAAAGTTAGTAAAACTCCATCTGCTGTGAGCAAGCAATGAAAGCTAAAGTTAGTAAAACTCCATCCGCTATGAGCAAGCAATGAAAGCCAAAGTTAGTAAAACTCCATCCGCTATGAGCAAGCAATGAAAGCCAAAGTTAGTAAAACTCCATATGTTATGAGCAATCCATGAAAGCCAAAGTTAGTAAAACTCCATATGTTATGAGCAATCCATGAAAGCCAAAGTTAGTAAAACTCCATCTGTTATGAGCAAGCAATGAAAGCCAAAGTTAGTAAAACTCCATATGTTATGAGCAATCCATGAAAGCCAAAGTGTGTAAAACTCCATCCGCTATGAGCAAGCAATGAAAGCCAAAGTTAGTAAAACTCCATATGTTATGAGCAAGCAATGAAAGCCAAAGTTAGTAAAACTCCATAAGTTATGACTTATGAGCAATCCATGAAAGCCAAATTTAGTAAAACACCATCCGCTATGAGCAAGCAACGAAAGCCAAAGTTAGTAAATCTTCATCTGTTATGAGCAAGCAATGAAAGCCAAAGTTAGTAAAACTCCATATGTTATGAGCAAGCAATGAAAGCCAAAGTTAGTAAAACTCCATCTGCTATGAGCAAGCAATGAAAGCCAAAGTTAGTAAAACTCCATATGTTATGAGCAATCCATGAAAGCCAAAGTTAGTAAAACTCCATCCGCTATGAGCAAGCAATGAAAGCCAAAGTTAGTAAAACACCATCCGCTATGAGCAAGCAATGAAAGCCAAAGTTAGTAAATTTTCATCTGTTATGAGCAAGCAATGAAAGCCAAAGTTAGTAAAACTCCATATGTTATGACTTATGAGCAAGCAATGAAAGCCAAAGTTAGTAAAACTCCATATGTTATGAGCAAGCAATGAAAGCCAAAGTTAGTAAAACACCATCCACTATGAGCAATCCATGAAAGCCAAAGTTAGTAAAACACCATCCGCTATGAGCAAGCAATGAAAGCCAAAGTTAGTCAATCTTCATCTGTTATGAGCAAGCAATGAAAGCCAAAGTTAGTAAAACGCCATATGTTATGAGCAAGCAATGAAAGCCAAAGTTAGTAAAACTCCATATGTTATGAGCAAGCAATGAAAGCCAAAGTTAGTAAAACTCCATCTGCTATGAGCAAGCAATGAAAGCCAAAGTTAGTAAAACTCCATCCGCTATGAGCAAGCAATGAAAGCCAAAGTTAGTAAAACTCCATCCACTATGAGCAAGCAATGAAAGCCAAAGTTAGGAAAACTCCATCCGCTATGAGCAAGCAATGAAAGCCAAAGTTAGTAAAACTCCATCCGCTATGAGCAAGCAATGAAAGCCAAAGTTAGTAAAACTCCATCCGATATGAGCAAGCAATGAAAGCCAAAGTTAGTAAAACTCCATATGTTATGAGCAATCCATGAAAGCCAAAGTTAGTAAAACTCCATCCGCTATGAGCAAGCAATGAAAGCCAAAGTTAGGAAAACTCCATCCGCTATGAGCAAGCAATGAAAGCCAAAGTTAGTAAAACTCCATCCGCTATGAGCAAGCAATGAAAGCCAAAGTTAGTAAAACTCCATATGTTATGAGCAATCCATGAAAGCCAAAGTTAGTAAAACTCCATCCGCTATGAGCAAGCAATGAAAGCCAAAGTTAGTAAAACTCCATCTGTTATGAGCAAGCAATGAAAGCCAAAGTTAGTAAAACTCCATCCGCTATGAGCAAGCAATGAAAGCCAAAGTTAGTAAAACTCCATATGTTATGAGCAATCCATGAAAGCCAAAGTTAGTAAAACTCCATCCGCTATGAGCAAGCAATGAAAGCCAAAGTTAGTAAAACTCCATCTGTTATGAGCAAGCAATGAAAGCCAAAGTTAGTAAAACTCCATCTGCTATGAGCAAGCAATGAAAGCCAAAGTTAGTAAAACTCCATCTGTTATGAGCAAGCAATGAAAGCCAAAGTTAGTAAAACTCCATCCGCTATGAGCAAGCAATGAAAGCCAAAGTTAGTAAAACTCCATATGTTATGAGCAATCCATGAAAGCCAAAGTTAGTAAAACTCCATCCGCTATGAGCAAGCAATGAAAGCCAAAGTTAGTAAAACTCCATCTGTTATGAGCAAGCAATGAAAGCCAAAGTTAGTAAAACTCCATCCGCTATGAGCAAGCAATGAAAGCCAAAGTTAGTAAAACTCCATCCGCTATGAGCAAGCAATGAAAGCCAAAGTTAGTAAAACTCCATCCGCTATGAGCAAGCAATGAAAGCCAAAGTTAGTAAAACTCCATATGTTATGAGCAATCCATGAAAGCCAAAGTTAGTAAAACTCCATCCGCTATGAGCAAGCAATGAAAGCCAAAGTTAGTAAAACTCCATATGTTATGAGCAAGCAATGAACGCCAAAGTTAGTAAAACTCCATATGTTATGAGCAAACCATGAAAGCCAAAGTTAGTAAAACTCCATCCGCTATGAGCAAGCAATGAAAGCCAAAGTTAGTAAAACTCCATCTGTTATGAGCAAGCAATGAAAGCCAAAGTTAGTAAAACTCCATCCGCCATGAGCAAGCAATGAAAGCCAAAGTTAGTAAAACTCCATCCGCTATGAGCAAGCAATGAAAGCCAAAGTTAGTAAAACTCCATCCGCTATGAGCAAGCAATGAAAGCCAAAGTTAGTAAAACTCCATATGTTATGAGCAATCCATGAAAGCCAAAGTTAGTAAAACTCCATATGTTATGAGCAATCCATGAAAGCCAAAGTTAGTAAAACTCCATCTGTTATGAGCAAGCAATGAAAGCCAAAGTTAGTAAAACTCCATCTGTTATGAGCAAGCAATGAAAGCCAAAGTTAGTGATACTCCATCTGTTATGAGCAATCATTTAACCAACAAGAAAAAGAGCAATCAGAGATTGCAAACCCTCGCCAGATGTATTTTCAGTGTTTTTTAAGGCTTTTGTGTTAAATCAAATATGGCGGCCGAACCACGTGACCGATGACGTCATCATTTTTTTTTTTCTAAAATAATTTATTCCTAGATTATGCTCAAAAAATTTCATCTTGATCGGATGAAGTTTGTACTTGTCGAATTATGACGTCATAATGGAGGCACATATGACATCATCATTAACATATTTTATTCCCCATGGAGAGTTCTTTACAATGAGCCACGTCTCAACTTTTTCTGTTCAGCACTTTCGGAGATATGGAGGTACACATTTTTTCGGTTTTTCCAAGATGGCGGCCGAACCACGTGACCCATGACGTCAGCATTGTTTTTTTTCTCCACCAGTTAATGCCGGCATGGCGCTCAAGAAATTTCATCTCGATTGGATGAAGTTTTGTACTTGTCGAATTATGACATCATAATGGAGCCACCTATGACATCATCATTAACATATTTTATTCCCCATGGAGAGTTCTTCACAATAAGCCATGTCTTAATTTTTTTTCTATTCAGTACTTTCGGAGATATAGAGGTGCAAAGTTTTTCGGTTTTTCCAAGATGGCGGCCGAACCACGTGACCTATGACGTCCTAATTATCATTAAAAAATTATACAGGTGGAGTTGCACCCATGTTGAAAATTTCCTGTCAATCGGACCAACGGTTGCAGAGAAAATCATATTTATTCTGTGCGGACAAACAGACAGACAGACATACAAACAGATGAAAAATCACTCATCGAGTGACACTTGGCAAAACAGAACAAAGTAGAATGGCACTCAGTGGAGCATCCTTTTGACCTGAAAAATAATTAGTGGTTGAATTCAGTGACCTGATATGCAAACCGTCTTCAAAATTTAAGTGAATCGGATGAAAATTGAGGATTTTAGAAATTTTAAATGGTTGTTGACCTTTGGCCTATGTTGACCTTTTGGCCTACGTTGATCTCATCAATAGTTGGTGGTTGAATTCAGTGCGCCGATTTGTAAAGCCTCTTCAAATTTCAAGTCAATCGGATGAAAATTGAGGATTTTAGAAATTTGAAACATGGTTGTTGACCTTTGGCCTATGCTGATCTCAAAAATAGTTGGTGGTTGCTTTCAGTAAGGTGATATGAAAATCCTTTTCAAATTTCAAGCCAATCGGATGAAAATTGACGATTTTGGAAACTTGAAATTGTTGTTGACCTTTGACCGATGGTGATCCCAAAAATAGTTGGTGGTTGAATTTAGTTTGCTGATATGTAAATCCCATTCAAATTTCAAGTGAATCGGATGAAAATTGAGTATTTTAGAAATTTGAAATTGTTGTTGACCTTTGGCCTATGTTGACCTTTTGGCCTATGCTGATCTCAAAAATAGTTGGTGGTTGCTTTCAGTAAGGTGATATGAAAATCCTTTTCAAATTTCAAGCCAATCGGATGAAAATTGACAATTTTGGAAACTTGAAAAATTGTTGTTGACCTTTGACCTATGGTGATCCCAAAAATAGTTGGTGGTTGAATTTAGTTTGCTGATATTTAAATCCCATTCAAATTTCAAGTGAATCGGATGAAAATTGAGGATTTTAGAAATTTGAAATTGTTGTTGACCTTTGGCCTATGTTGACCTTTTGGCCTAGGTTGATCTCATCAAAGTTGGTGGTTGAATTCAGTTCCCCGATATGTAAATCCTCTTCAAATTTCAAGTCAATCGGATGAAAATTGAGGATTTTAGAAATTTGAAAAAAGTGGTTGACCTTTGGCCTATGTTGACCTTTTGGCCTATGTTGATCTCAAAAATAGTTGGTGGTTGAATTCAGTTCACCGATATGTAAATCCTATTCAAATTTCAAGTCAATCGGATGAAAATTGAGGATTTTAGAAATTTGAAATGGTTTTTGACCTTTGGCCTATGTTGACCTTTTGGCTTATGCTGATCTAAAAAAATAGTTGGTGGTTGAATTCAGTTTGCCGATATGTATATCCTATTCAAGTTTCAAGTCAATCGGATGAAAATTGAGGATTTTAGCAATTTGAAAAAAGTGGTTGACCTTTGGCCTATGTTGACCTTTTGACCGTTTGACCCCAAAAATATATAGGATTTTGTCAGACCACGAACTCTACCATTTGGTAAAGTTTCGTGAAGATCGGTTTAAAATTGTGACCTGTAGGCAAGTATAAGTGAGCGGACAGACAAACAAACACACACACAAACCGGAGTGATCACATGCAATACCCTCTCCTCTGGCGAGGGTTGTTAGGGTTAGATAAGGGCATTGTACGCTTTTCCATGATCTTCAGAAAATGTTTTATAAACCAAGAATGTTTGATTTTGAAATTATTTACGGTGATTTCCTGATGCTCCAGTTAACCTTTTTCAGGTGTGATGACGAGGATGTTTGAATTTCTTTATTTGATGGCAATTGGGGTTCATCATGGCAGTATAACGCATCCGTCAAATAAATATTTTGTGGAAAAGAAAATGATGATGAAGCATCTGAATAATTTTTCAGAGGTCGAGAACGCAAAATGTCTTTTTCCATCCTCTTTTCACCTGTCCTATTTATCCTTCTTTATTACCTGCACCAACCACCGAAGGTCGATTGAGGTTATGTTTTCACCCCTATTTGCATTTGTCTGTCTGTTTGTCAGCATTGTATCTCAAAAGGTTGTTGACAGATTCGTACGAAGCTTGGTGGACATATTGGGAGTGTGACAAGGACAAATTGATTCGATTTTGGTGTAGATCTGGATCCGGTTACAAAACGAACATTTTAAAACCGATTCTTCACCATTGAGAGACAGGGCTAAAACGATATATTGCACGATATCTCCAAAAGCTACAGACAAATTCAGACGAAACCTGGTGGAAGAGTTGGTGAGGTGACGAGAAATGGTTTTGATTTTGGTTCAGGTTCAAATCCATATCTGACCTATCAGAGGGATACAAAATGTAAATGTTCATCTTGGCCGAGGTATGTGCTCTCTACCGAGTGACGTTCCCCGTATTCTTTGTTAACTCAACTGGACTATGTCCAGCTGAGTTTTTGTCGACACCCAGTGTCCGCCGTCCGTCGTCTGTCTGTCGTCTGTCTGTCTGTCCGCCTGTCTGTCGTCTGTAAACAATTTGACGTCTACGCTCTAAAAGTCACAAATATTGATAAAATGTGATGAAACTTGTTATGCAGCATCTTTAAGACATAAACGAGTTTGGGATTGCATTTGGGCGTTGCACGCCCAAAATGGGCGCGGCAGGGCGGCCATATTGAAAAATCAATTTTTGTCAACATGGTTCTTCATAATGTAGCTAGAAGGCTGAACTTGGTGTGTAGACAGTATGTAACAAACCTCAACACATATATTACGAGTTTTGACGATGTCCGGAAAATGACCTCGTCGTGACCTATGCCATGACTTGACCCATAAACATCAGTTTGGACGACGTCCAAGCTCTAAAAGTCACAAATACTGATCAAATTTGATGAAACTTGTGCCTTTTGCCACTTAAAGATATTTGAAAATTTTCATTTTTTTGGTTTCCATGGAAACAATTGGACATAGTGCATTTTGTTATTCATTTCGTTTCCGGAGCAGAACTCAAAAACCGTTCAATATATACTGAAACGCAAAAGAAACTTACCACCTTTGAAACCTTTAAATATCAACAATAACACTGCGTGTAGTAAATATGTGAACTTATTTGTAGACAATAGTGTCCTCACTGTCAGACAAAACGGTCACGGATGGTCACTTGAACCTTCAATGGTCACTTCATATCACAGCTGTTGAACAGCCGTTTTGACTGTCAGTGATTCGCCAAGGGGTACGGGATGATTTTAATGAGCTGCACGTGATGTCTTGATATTGGCTTTAAAAGGGCCAGTGCAAAATGGGCATTTCAATCAACATGCCACGATTGTCAAGGGATCAACGGCAGCGTGCCCTGGGAATGCTGCAAGGCGGACTGAGCTACCGTGAGGTGGCATGTCGCCTTGGCTGTTCACACCAGACGATATCGGCCCTGGTGGACAGAGACACCCTCCACAACTCTGCAGATGACAGACCTCGATCAGGGAGGCCAAGAGTCACCACTGCAAGGCAGGGCAGGCAGATGGTCCGAAGTCACCTGCGGGATCGATTCCGTCCAGCATCCCGCACTGCGGCAGAAACTCTGGGGCGTGCAAACCCACGGATCTCCAATGATACCACTTACCACTTACCACTTGTAAGTACCACAGAAACTTACCACTTGTTTGAAATGTAATAAAATTGTAACAGTTCAAAATAAAACAAACCAACAATTGCTAATTGAAACATTGGCATTTTATTGATGACATGTCAAGTTTTTGACCAAGATACACCATCTCATCAGTTTGTTCTACAGTACAGAACAGCACAGGGTGCAATGTCAGTCCCCTTTCAATAGCGTGTGTGGCCACCATTGTTTTGGATACAGGCAGTGCATCGTCGGCATATACTGCCTACCAGTCTTTGGATGGATTGCTGCTGGATTCTGTCCCACTCAGTCCTCAATGTCTGAAGCAGCTCTGCCCGTGTCCTGGCCCTGCCAACTACGCGTCTCCCAAGCTCATCCCACAGGTGCTCTATGGGACTCAGGTCAGGGGAGAGCGCAGGCCACTGCATGGTGTTGATGTTCTCACCTTGGAGAAATGCAGTGGTAAAGCGAGCAGCATGGGGACGAGCGTTGTCATGCTGAAAGGTTCTCAGTTCTGGGTGGTCTAGCAGGAATGGCAGCAGATGAGGTCGCAGGATGTTATCCACATACCGCTGGGCATTAAGATTCCCATCCACAACTACCAGTGGCATCCTGTACCGGCCTGATATGGCGGCCCACACCATCACACTTGGGCCACCCCACCTGTTGGCTTGATGCACGCAACAATCGGCATATCGCTCGCCAGTTCTTCTCCACACACGCTCACGCCCATCAGGACTGTCCACACAGAACCTTGACTCATCGCTGAAAGCGACCTCGTTCCACTGCGCCAAGGTCCACCGCTGATGCTGCTGGCACCATCTCTGTCGGTTGCGGCGATGGGCAGCCGTCATCACGGGGCCTCTGTATGGTCTTCTGGCAGTCAGACCATAGTCATGCAGTCGTCTTCGTGCAGTATCATTGGAGATCTGTGGGTTTGCACGCCCCGGAGTTTCTGCCGCAGTGCGGGATGCTGGACGGAATCGATCCCGCAGGTGACTTTGGACCATCTGCCTGTCCTGCCTTGCAGTGGTGACTGTTGGCCTCCCTGATCGAGGTCTGTCATCTGCAGAGTTGTGGAGGGTGTCTCTGTCCACCAGGGCCGATATGGTCTGGTGTGAACAGCCAAGGTGACGTGCCACCTCACGGTAGCTCAGTCCGCCTTGCAGCATGCCCAGGGCACGCTGCTGTTGATCCCTTGACAATCGTGGCATGTTGATTGAAATGCCCATTTTGCACTGGCCTTTTTAAAGCCAATATCAAGACATCACGTGCAGCTCATTAAAATCATCCCGTACCCCTTGGCGAATCACTGACAGTCAAAACGGCTGTTCAACAGCTGTGCTATGAAGTGACCATTGAAGGTTCAAGTGACCATGCGTGACCATTTTGTCTGACAGTGAGGACACTATTGTCCACAAATAAGTTCACACATTTACTACACGCAGTGTTATTGTTGATATTTAAAGGTTTCAAAGGTGGTAAGTTTCTTTTGCGTTTCAGTATATCTTAACCTAACTTTGTACACATATTAGTTAGGTGCTGACCTGGTGCCTTTTGCCACTTTGAGATTTTAAAGAAAATTTATTTTTCTGCTTTCCATGGAGACAAGTTGGACTTAGTGCATTTTATTAGGTGGGGCTCTATACCACTTTCCACACTGACTATATATGTTCATCGGAAATAAACTCTGGCAACAACAGATTCCTGAAGAACAGTCGTACAGTTCAATATCGAAATGTTGGAAAGCTGTTTACGAGAACAATCAGCTAGGAACATAGTAAAAGAGCATCTAGCATTTGTCCACTCCACAACTAAGCAACTGTTTTTCCTGTCTGTGTACTAGTCTTTCAAACTATTGACAGTGTGAGAATGTATGGATAATTCAAGAGAAAATGATTAAGTTGTAATGTCACTTGAGTCCAATTCTATGATTAATGACTATGTGTGTGTGTGTGTGAGGAGGTGGGGATTTGATGAATGAATACTTAAACCCTGTTGAACACATCTATTGAAATATTCAACATATCTTGATCCAATACCATACAAGTATATTGTTTGACCAAGTCTTTCTAAATAAATTCAAGTCTGAAATCTGAGAAAAGTAATTGTAGTTTTACTTTTCATGCCTCACTTAAAACTCATATTTTTTCTAGTTTCCTGTTTAAACATGAGATACCTTCAACGTTGCTGTGCCTCTTTAGCACATATAAACTATATAGTTTGTGGTTCTATTATGCATGTTCTAACCATATTGATATAGACTAGTTGAGTTCAGGTTCCCTGGAACCTCTAGTTTTTCTTTTGTAGTTTTGTATTTTGATGCTTGCTCTTTACCTTTATATGATTTTTTTTAGTCCCCTACCGGTATACACCGGAGGGGACTATAGGTTTGCACGCCGTCCCTCCGTCCGTCAGTCCGTCCGTCAGTCTGTCAGTCTGTCAGTCCGTCACGCAAAGAACAGTTTTCCGGACTTTTTTTCTGAACACTTAATGCTAATGATTTCAAACTTGGCACATGGTTTCCTCATGATAAGTTACAGATCGAGTTCGAACTTCACGACGTTTCGATCATTTTTAACAAAGTTATGGCACTTTGAACTTTGGGAATTCTGATAATTCTGATGCCCCTTAACTCAGTGCCATTTTAAGTTTTAATTTCCCTTTAACAAAAGATTTTCTCTGCAATAATAGGGCCGATTAGGATCAAATTTTCACCGTAGGGGGGGCTCGGTCTGTAGAATATTTTAATGGTAATTATGACGTCACAGGTCACGTGGTTCGGCCGCCATATTGTTTTTCGTGAAAACACGAAAACCCCTTTTTCTCTGCAACGGCTGAACAGATCGAGGCCAAACTTTGCAGGCAGAATCGCATACCCATTGCGAACAAAAAAGTCAGCGAGCATGACGTCATGCATCACATGGTTTCAGAGTTATGACGTTTTTAAGCATGAACCTTTAAAACCGAGCTCCTCCCTCATTTTTGATCCAATCGAGGGGAAACTTCACAGATCTGTTGAGCATGTCAGTCTACTAAAATGTCCTTTTGGAATTTGCGATAGGGCACGTGGTTTGGCAGATATCGTTAATTAAACGAAAATATTTTTAAAAATGGATATCTCTTGAATCGCTAGTACCTCAGACCGTGAGTTGGTAATTATATAATTCACACAGTGCAATACGTGCAGGCCGCTCCACGGAGCGACCTTGCGGGCTTATCAACGAGGCGAGGCGTGACACACGTGTGTCTCAGCATACCTCAGATCAAGTTTGAAAACCAGCATCAACCGTGCATAAATTTGCATATTCGATCATTTTTGACAAAGTTATGGCACTTTGAACTTTGGTAGGGGACATGTATTGCAGCGCAATACTCAGAATGCTTGTTTTTTTTATTGATGACCCCAATACCGAGCTACTTTTAAAATCTTTATTCATTTCGGGTTATTTGTAATACAGGAAGCTGTGGTTTCAGAGTGGTAGTAGGGGAGGGGTTTGGGAGGACCAAGGGGGAAAGTTCAAAAATGAAGGGGATGAGGCAAAAAATGGATATTACAAAAAGGCAAAAATGATATGTATTAATTATCTTATAAACAACAATGTAATGGTCGAGTTTGTTGTGCAATCAAATGAAGAGCATTAAATGTCGAGGTAATGAAACATTCATATGTAAGTTCATGAATTGTAACAATTTTATTGTTTTTACAGTTTAAAAAGTCAAGTCACAGGAGGCACAGCGGAGACAAATGATCACCAGAGGCATCAGGTAGGCGACTTTAACCATCTGGCTAAGGGTGAGAACATGTGTGTGCAATCCTAGGCCTGTGGTTTATTACTCACCACAAAGGTTCATGTACATGTGTGTGCCATCCTAGGCCTATGGTTTATTACTCACCACAACGGTTCATGTACATGTGTGTGCCATCCTAGGCCTGTGGTTTATTACTCCCCATAAAGGTTCATGTACATGTGTGTGCCATCCTAGGCCTGTGGTTTATTACTCCCCATAAAGGTTCATGTACATATGTGTGCAATCCTAGGCCTGTGGTTTATTTCTCACCACACAATTTCATGTACATATGTGTGCAATCCTAGGCCTGTAGTTTATTTCTCACCACACAATTTCATGTACATATGTGTGCCATCCTAGGCCTGTGGTTTATTACTCCCCATAAAGGTTCATGTACATATGTGTGCCATCCTAGGCCTGTGGTTTATTACTCCCCATAAAGGTTCATGTACATATGTGTGCCATCCTAGGCCTGTGGTTTATTACTCCCCATAAAGGTTCATGTACATCTGTGTGCAATCCTAGGCCTGTGGTTTATTACTCCCCACATTAGCGTTACCGTAATACACGTGTTAAATGGGGAAAAAATGTCATAGTTGGGATTGCTCATCAGATTGTAACAGCACATGCTGTTTTTGACTTTGCACTTATTTTCAAGATAAAGTAAATCACGCTCGTACAGAGTGCAATGCCCTATGTTCACTTGACTGCATCAATTTGGTTAAATTAATTAATATTCTCGACAGGTTCTGTGAATCATGTTTGACTCGCCTTCACATATATTATATAATATGGACCATGGCACCTGCCCGTGCTAACCGTGGTACCTGCCCGTGTGACCCGTGGCACCTGCCCTTGTGACCCGTGGCACCTGCCCGTGCTAACCGTGGCACCTGCCCGTGCGAACCGTGGCACCTGCCCGTGCTAACCGTGGCACCTGCCCGTGCTAACCGTGGCACCTGCCCTTGCATTTTTGCTTTTGTACTTTCGTCTGTCTTCCTTTTCTGGCGGCCGCGTCCGGCTCTGTGTTTAAAAAAGCTCAGCATGCAGGCAAAGCTCAACATTAACCAATAAGAAATTCATGATACTAAACGATACATTTTAAACATATAAATACAACATGCAAATACAGTTTGTTTAATTACACCGTGTTAAGATATGACCTGGGCTGACAGGTTGGCCTTGAGCTACGCACACCTTCAAGCTGTCGAGCTGTCTAAGCTGTCTAGGGAGGATGGGAGACAGTGGACTGGGAGGAGGGGGATGGGGAGAAAAGGGGAGTCCTTCTGTATCCATCCTGTCCACCCCATTCCGCCACATTGTTTGTTCAAGTCCCCCTCTATGTTTAGCTCACCTGAAACGAAGTTCAGGGAACCTTATGCGATGGCACGGTCGTCAGTCAGTCAGTCCGTCAGTCTGTCCGTAAACACGTGAAACTTCTTCTCCGAAACCGCTAAAAGGATTGCGACCAAATTAGGCACAAATGATACTTGTTGTGTTGTGACTAAAGTTTGTTCACGGCATTAAAAAAAATCGGGGTCTAAGGGGGTTTACCAGGGTCAAAGTGGATCCAGTTTTGACCCCCCCAAAATAGGAATTTGCTTTTTCCTGTGAAACTACAACCACAATTTCGATGAAACTTGACAACAACCTTAATCACCCGTGCTGTACCGAAGTTTGTTCATGGCACTAAGAAAATCGAAGTCTAAGGGGGTCTACGGGGGGTCAAAGTGGTTGCAGGTTTGACCCCCCCAAAATAGGAATTTGCTTTTTTATCAGAAACTACACACGCAATTTCAATGAAACTTCACCGCAACCTTCACCACCTGTGATGTACCAATGTTTTTTCAAGGCATTATAAAAAGTGGGGTCTGAGGAGGTTGACGGTGTTGGGGGAGGGAGGGGGTTGTGCCCCCCAAAATAGGTATTTTTTTTGGTTTCTTTTTTAAAGTCTTATGATTATGTCAGTATGATTCTACATGCTTCCCTGTCTTCTAGCAACCATTGAAATTGGTTTAAAATGATGCCATTCGTCTGTATTAGTTATAACATGAGAACAGATTTAAACATTTGTTTACATCATGAGTGTTTGTAACATTGTATTTTGTTATATTGATGCTGTAGTATTAATCTATGATTAGAATGATGCTGATTGGAATGAAAATATGGAGAAATAGAGTTTAAAGCAGAATGAGGAAATGGCGTGAGAGTTTCCATCCATGACATTCATGGATTTGGCATTTTCAATTTTGACATTAACATCATATAAATACGACCCACGTTACTTCTGTCTGGGTCAGCTGAAGTAAGTGCAAGTGCAGGATAGTACACAGGGAAACGAAACAGAAACAAATACAGCCCCAATGATCACAAAGAAGAAACGGCACTCAGTATTGAGCATACCTCCCGCAGGTGAACAGTTTACGTTTTGTATCCCAGAGTAGACCAGAAAATCACAATACAGAATCGCATTTCATCAAAATCATCCGTCCACAACTTCCTGAGATGTCCTGCTATATATCGTTTTTGGCCCTATCTGCCAATGGTGAAGAATCCCTCAAAACATTATAGTAGCCGGATCCGGATCTTCACCAAAATTTAATCGATTCTTCCTTGTCACATACACTACATCTCTGCCAAATTTCGTCTGAATTCGTCCACAAATTTTTGATATCTTGTTCACAAACAGACAGACAGCGATGAAAATATAACCTCCACCCACCTTTGGTGGCGGAGGTAAATATCAGCAGATATACCATCAGGTAAATATCAGCAGACAAATGGGAGAACGATAAAAGAACGCTAGGATTCAAAAGAGAGCTACACAGACTCATGGATCGATAAGGAAGGCTCATTGGAATGGCTAATAAGAGGTCAAATTAATTGGGATGGAGAACGAGTCATAAATGCTCAAGACCAAGAGTACTGCACTAATGGATTTCAAAAGATGGCGAGACTGAGCCAGATGGACAAATACAGGTTTTATGGGGTAGAAACAAAAAGTACCAGTCACCTCCTTTCGGGATGTAAAAAAAACCTCACATCAGAACAGTTGTACACAAAAAGACATGTCAGGGTCTGTAGAGTAATCCACCGGCACATCTGTAAACATTAGGAGACCAAACAATGCAGTCCCAAAGCAATCATGGAAACAAACCAAATCTGATCCTTGAAAATGAACACAGCGCTCACGCATGACAACATGATAACATCAAGTGTGGACATTGCAGGAGGAGCATTGCGTCCGGATATCATGCTCAAACATAAAAATGTAAAGACAGCATTGTTGATTGAGGTTTCGGTTCCCAATGACTTTGGACGAAATGCTTCAAAAACCAAGAAATGCTCAAATACCGGGATCTGAAACGTGAGGTCAAGAGGCCCTGGAAATTGAAGAAACAATGCTGAGCTACGTTTGCTTCCTCAACCAAATTACAGGTTAGTCCAACCTGGAGGTGAAGTGGCTCTGTTAGCTTCCTCAACCACATTACAGGGCTATCCCACCTGGAGGTGAAGTGGCTCTGATAGATTCCTCAACCACATTACAGGGCTAGTCCCACCTGGAGGTGAAATGGCTCTGATAGATTCCTCAACCACATTCCAGGGCTATCCCACCTGGAGGTGAAATGGCTCTGATAGATTCCTCAACCACATTACAGGTTAGTCCAACCTGGAGGTGAAGTGGCTGTGATGGCTTCCTGAACCACATTACAGGTTAGTCCAACCTGGAGGTGAAGTGGCTCTGATAGCGTCCTCAACTCCATTACAGGTTAGTCCATCTTGGAGGTGAAGTGGCTCTGATAGCTTCCTCAACCACATTACAGGTTAGTCCAACCTGGAGGTGAAGTGGCTCTGATAGCTTCCTCTACCACATTGCAGGTTAGTCCAACCTGGAGGTGAAGTGGCTGCGATGGCTTCCTGAACCACATTACAGGTTAGTCCAACCTGGAGGTGAAGTGGCTGTGATGGCTTCCTCAACCACATTACAGGTTAGTCCAAGCTGGAGGTGAAGTGGCTGTGATGGCTTCCTCAACCACATTACAGGTTAGTCCAACCTGTAGGTGAAGTGGCTGTGATGGCTTCCTCAACCACATTACAGGTTAGTCCAACCTGGAGGTGAAGTGGCTCTGATAGCTTCCTCAACCACATTACAGGTTAGTCCAACCTGGAGGTGAAGTGGCTGTGGTGGCTTCCTGAACCACATTACAGGTTAGTCCAACCTGGAGGTGAAGTGAAGTGGCTGTGATGGCTTCCTGAACCACATTACAGGTTAGTCCAACCTGGAGGTGAAGTGGCTCTGATAGCTTCCTCAACCACATTACAGGTTAGTCCAACCTGGAGGTGAAGTGGCTGTGATGGCTTCCTCAACCACATTACAGGTTAGTCCAACCTGGAGGTGAAGTGGCTCTGATAGCTTCCTCAACCACATTACAGGTTAGTCCAACCTGGAGGTGAAGTGGCTGTGGTGGCTTCCTGAACCACATTACAGGTTAGTCCAACCTGGAGGTGAAGTGAAGTGGCTGTGATGGCTTCCTGAACCACATTACAGGTTAGTCCAACCTGGAGGTGAAGTGGCTCTGATAGCTTCCTCAACCACATTACAGGTTAGTCCAACCTGGAGGTGAAGTGGCTCTGATAGCTTCCTCAACCACATTACAGGTTAGTCCAACCTGGAGGTGAAGTGGCTGTGGTGGCTTCCTGAACCACATTACAGGTTAGTCCAACCTGGAGGTGAAGTGAAGTGGCTGTGATGGCTTCCTGAACCACATTACAGGTTAGTCCAACCTGGAGGTGAAGTGGCTCTGATAGCTTCCTCAACCACATTACAGGTTAGTCCAACCTGGAGGTGAAGTGGCTGTGATGGCTTCCTGAACCACATTACAGGTTAGTCCAACCTGGAGGTGAAGTGGCTCTGATAGCTTCCTCAACCACATTACAGGTTAGTCCAACCTGGAGGTGAAGTGGCTCTGATGGCTTCCTGAACCATATTACAGGTTAGTCCAACCTGGAGGTGAAGTGGCTCTGATAGCTTCCTCAACCACATTACAGGTTAGTCCAACCTGGAGGTGAAGTGGCTGTGATGGCTTCCTCAACCACATTACAGGTTAGTCCAACCTGGAGGTGAAGTGGCTGTGATGGCTTCCTCAACCACATTCCAGGTTAGTCCAACCTGGAGGTGAAGTGGCTCTGATAGCTTCCTCAACCACATTACAGGTTAGTCCAACCTGGAGGTGAAGTGGCTGTGATGGCTTCCTGAACCACATTACAGGTTAGTCCAACCTGGAGGTGAAGTGGCTGTGATGGCTTCCTGAACCACATTACAGGTTAGTCCAACCTGGAGGTGAAGTGGCTCTGATAGCGTCCTCAACTCCATTACAGGTTAGTCCACCTTGGAGGTGAAGTGGCTCTGATAGCTTCCTCCACCACATTACAAGTTAGTCCAACCTGGAGGTGAAGTGCCTGTGATGGCTTCCTGAACCACATCACAGGTTAGTCCAACCTGGAGGTGAAGTGGCTGTGATGGCTTCCTGAACCACATTACAGGTTAGTCCAACCTGGAGGTGAAGTGGCTGTGATGGCTTCCTCAACCACATTACAGGTTAGTCCAAGCTGGAGGTGAAGTGGCTGTGATGGCTTCCTCAACCACATTACAGGTTAGTCCAACCTGGAGGTGAAGTGGCTGTGATGGCTTCCTCAACCACATTACAGGTTAGTCCAACCTGGAGGTGAAGTGGCTCTGATAGCTTCCTCAACCACATTACAGGTTAGTCCAACCTGGAGGTGAAGTGGCTGTGATGGCTTCCTGAACCATATTACAGGTTAGTCCAACCTGGAGGTGAAGTGGCTCTGATAGCTTCCTCAACCACATTACAGGTTAGTCCAACCTGGAGGTGAAGTGGCTGTGATGGCTTCCTCAACCACATTACAGGTTAGTCCAACCTGGAGGTGAAGTGGCTGTGATGGCTTCCTCAACCACATTACAGGTTAGTCCAACCTGGAGGTGAAGTGGCTCTGATAGCTTCCTCAACCACATTGCAGGTTAGTCCAACCTGGAGGTGAAGTGGCTGTGATGGCTTCCTGAACCACATTACAGGTTAGTCCAACCTGGAGGTGAAGTGGCTGTGATGGCTTCCTGAACCACATTACAGGTTAGTCCAACCTGGAGGTGAAGTGGCTCTGATAGCATCCTCAACTCCATTACAGGTTAGTCCACCTTGGAGGTGAAGTGGCTCTGATAGCTTCCTCCACCACATTACAAGTTAGTCCAACCTGGAGGTGAAGTGCCTGTGATGGCTCCCTCAACCACATTACAGGTTAGTCCAACCTGGAGGTGAAGTGGCTGTGATGGCTTCCTCAACCACATTACAGGTTAGTCCAACCTGGAGGTGAAGTGGCTGTGATGGCTTCCTCAACCACATTACAGGTTAGTCCAACCTGGAGGTGAAGTGGCTGTGATGGCTTCCTCAACCACATTACAGGTTAGTCCAACCTGGAGGTGAAGTGGCTCTGATAGCTTCCTCAACCACATTACAGGTTAGTCCAACCTGGAGGTGAAGTGGCTGTGATGGCTTCCTGAACCACATTACAGGTTAGTCCAACCTGGAGGTGAAGTGGCTGTGATGGCTTCCTGAACCACATTACAGGTTAGTCCAACCTGGAGGTGAAGTGGCTCTGATAGCATCCTCAACTCCATTACAGGTTAGTCCACCTTGGAGGTGAAGTGGCTCTGATAGCTTCCTCCACCACATTACAAGTTAGTCCAACCTGGAGGTGAAGTGGCTGTGATGGCTTCCTGAACCACATTACAGGTTAGTCCAACCTGGAGGTGAAGTGGCTGTGATGGCTTCCTGAACCACATTACAGGTTAGTCCAACCTGGAGGTGAAGTGGCTGTGATGGCTTCCTCAACCACATTACAGGTTAGTCCAAGCTGGAGGTGAAGTGGCTGTGATGGCTTCCTCAACCACATTACAGGTTAGTCCAACCTGGAGGTGAAGTGGCTGTGATGGCTTCCTCAACCACATTACAGGTTAGTCCAACCTGGAGGTGAAGTGGCTCTGATAGCTTCCTCAACCACATTACAGGTTAGTCCAACCTGGAGGTGAAGTGGCTGTGGTGGCTTCCTGAACCACATTACAGGTTAGTCCAACCTGGAGGTGAAGTGGCTGTGATGGCTTCCTGAACCACATTACAGGTTAGTCCAACCTGGAGGTGAAGTGGTTCTGATAGCTTCCTAAACCACATTAGAGGTTAGTCCAACCTGGAGGTGAAGTGGCTGTGATGGCTTCCTGAACCACATTACAGGTTAGTCCAACCTGGAGGTGAAGTGGCTGTGATGGCTTCCTGAACCACATTACAGGTTAGTCCAACCTGGAGGTGAAGTGGCTCTGATAGCTTCCTCAACCACATTACAGGTTAGTCCAACCTGGAGGTGAAGTGGCTGTGATGGCTTCCTGAACCACATTACAGGTTAGTCCAACCTGGAGGTGAAGTGGTTCTGATAGCTTCCTAAACCACATTAGAGGTTAGTCCAACCTGGAGGTGAAGTGGCTCTGATAGCTTCCTCAACCACATTACAGGTTAGTCCAACCTGGAGGTGAAGTGGCTGTGATGGCTTCCTGAACCACATTACAGGTTAGTCCAACCTGGAGGTGAAGTGGCTGTGATGGCTTCCTGAACCACATTACAGGTTAGTCCAACCTGGAGGTGAAGTGGCTCTGATAGCGTCCTCAACTCCATTACAGGTTAGTCCACCTTGGAGGTGAAGTGGCTCTGATAGCTTCCTCCACCACATTACAAGTTAGTCCAACCTGGAGGTGAAGTGCCTGTGATGGCTTCCTGAACCACATCACAGGTTAGTCCAACCTGGAGGTGAAGTGGCTGTGATGGCTTCCTGAACCACATTACAGGTTAGTCCAACCTGGAGGTGAAGTGGCTGTGATGGCTTCCTCAACCACATTACAGGTTAGTCCAAGCTGGAGGTGAAGTGGCTGTGATGGCTTCCTCAACCACATTACAGGTTAGTCCAACCTGGAGGTGAAGTGGCTGTGATGGCTTCCTCAACCACATTACAGGTTAGTCCAACCTGGAGGTGAAGTGGCTCTGATAGCTTCCTCAACCACATTACAGGTTAGTCCAACCTGGAGGTGAAGTGGCTGTGATGGCTTCCTGAACCATATTACAGGTTAGTCCAACCTGGAGGTGAAGTGGCTCTGATAGCTTCCTCAACCACATTACAGGTTAGTCCAACCTGGAGGTGAAGTGGCTGTGATGGCTTCCTCAACCACATTACAGGTTAGTCCAACCTGGAGGTGAAGTGGCTGTGATGGCTTCCTCAACCACATTACAGGTTAGTCCAACCTGGAGGTGAAGTGGCTCTGATAGCTTCCTCAACCACATTGCAGGTTAGTCCAACCTGGAGGTGAAGTGGCTGTGATGGCTTCCTGAACCACATTACAGGTTAGTCCAACCTGGAGGTGAAGTGGCTGTGATGGCTTCCTGAACCACATTACAGGTTAGTCCAACCTGGAGGTGAAGTGGCTCTGATAGCATCCTCAACTCCATTACAGGTTAGTCCACCTTGGAGGTGAAGTGGCTCTGATAGCTTCCTCCACCACATTACAAGTTAGTCCAACCTGGAGGTGAAGTGCCTGTGATGGCTCCCTCAACCACATTACAGGTTAGTCCAACCTGGAGGTGAAGTGGCTGTGATGGCTTCCTCAACCACATTACAGGTTAGTCCAACCTGGAGGTGAAGTGGCTGTGATGGCTTCCTCAACCACATTACAGGTTAGTCCAACCTGGAGGTGAAGTGGCTGTGATGGCTTCCTCAACCACATTACAGGTTAGTCCAACCTGGAGGTGAAGTGGCTCTGATAGCTTCCTCAACCACATTACAGGTTAGTCCAACCTGGAGGTGAAGTGGCTGTGATGGCTTCCTGAACCACATTACAGGTTAGTCCAACCTGGAGGTGAAGTGGCTGTGATGGCTTCCTGAACCACATTACAGGTTAGTCCAACCTGGAGGTGAAGTGGCTCTGATAGCATCCTCAACTCCATTACAGGTTAGTCCACCTTGGAGGTGAAGTGGCTCTGATAGCTTCCTCCACCACATTACAAGTTAGTCCAACCTGGAGGTGAAGTGGCTGTGATGGCTTCCTGAACCACATTACAGGTTAGTCCAACCTGGAGGTGAAGTGGCTGTGATGGCTTCCTGAACCACATTACAGGTTAGTCCAACCTGGAGGTGAAGTGGCTGTGATGGCTTCCTCAACCACATTACAGGTTAGTCCAAGCTGGAGGTGAAGTGGCTGTGATGGCTTCCTCAACCACATTACAGGTTAGTCCAACCTGGAGGTGAAGTGGCTGTGATGGCTTCCTCAACCACATTACAGGTTAGTCCAACCTGGAGGTGAAGTGGCTCTGATAGCTTCCTCAACCACATTACAGGTTAGTCCAACCTGGAGGTGAAGTGGCTGTGGTGGCTTCCTGAACCACATTACAGGTTAGTCCAACCTGGAGGTGAAGTGGCTGTGATGGCTTCCTGAACCACATTACAGGTTAGTCCAACCTGGAGGTGAAGTGGTTCTGATAGCTTCCTAAACCACATTAGAGGTTAGTCCAACCTGGAGGTGAAGTGGCTGTGATGGCTTCCTGAACCACATTACAGGTTCGGCCAACCTGGAGGTGAAGTGGTTCTGATAGCTTCCTAAACCACATTAGAGGTTAGTCCAACCTGGAGGTGAAGTGGCTGTGGGTGTGAATTCAATGATGCCATCATGTCGAGAAGCCTTCATCATTAAGTTGATCCAATTCGATCATTCTTCACTCTTCTTTATTGCGCTGTTGATGCATTCCGAATGAAGATGGACCACTACGATCGCCAAAAGCATATTATCAGTCTCAAGCTCCCCTAAATATCCAAAATCGAGCAGCACCTTGCATCCATCCATCAAGGGTCCAACATGTCAATGCAATCTTCGAGACGTTATTGTGAGTGCTCTTGCCTCATGGTGTTTGGGTCATTTGGTTCCACAGACACTTAATGCACAGTGCGATGACGCCTTTTCGTTACAGGTAAAATATTTGTCGATTTAAATGAACACTCACCAATGCTGGGAAAACATTGAGGCCGTTAATCAGAACCAGTGCATTAAATTATGAACAAACTGTTTACTGCAGCACGCACTCCCACTGACAACATGGCCTTACATTACATTACTGACAACATGGCCTTACATTACATTACTTACAACATGGCCTTACATTACATTACTTACAACATGGCATTACATTACATTACTTACAACATGGCCTTACATTACATTACTTACAACATGGCCTTACATTACATTACTGACAACATGGCCTTACATTACATTACTCACAACATGGCCTTACATTACATTACTTACAACATGGCTTTACATTACATTACTTACAACATGGCCTTACATTACATTACTTACAACATGGCCTTACATTACATTACTGACAACATGGCCTTACATTACATTACTTACAACATGGCCTTACATTACATTACTTACAACATGGCCTTACATTACATTACTTACAACATGGCCTTACATTACATTACTTACAACATGGCCTTACATTACATTACTCACAACATGGCCTTACATTACATTACTTACAACATGGCTTTACATTACATTACTTACAACATGGCCTTACATTACATTACTTACAACATGGCCTTACATTACATTACTTACAACATGGCCTTACATTACATTACTGACAACATGGCCTTACATTACATTACTTACAACATGGCCTTACATTACATTACTTACAACATGGCCTTACATTACATTACTTACAACATGGCCTTACATTACATTACTTACAACATGGCCTTACATTACATTACTGACAACATGGCCTTACATTACATTACTCACAACATGGCCTTACATTACATTACTTACAACATGGCTTTACATTACATTACTTACAACATGGCCTTACATTACATTACTTACAACATGGCCTTACATTACATTACTGACAACATGGCCTTACATTACATTACTCACAACATGGCCTTACATTACATTACTTACAACATGGCTTTACATTACATTACTTACAACATGGCCTTACATTACATTACTTACAACATGGCCTTACATTACATTACTTACAACATGGCCTTACATTACATTACTTACAACATGGCCTTACATTACATTACTTACAACATGGCCTTACATTACATTACTTACAACATGGCCTTACATTACATTACTTACAACATGGCCTTACATTACATTACTTACAACATGGCCTTACATTACATTACTGACAACATGGCCTTACATTACATTACTCACAACATGGCCTTACATTACATTACTTACAACATGGCCTTACATTACATTACTTACAACATGGCCTTACATTACATTACTCACAACATGGCCTTACATTACATTACTTACAACATGGCCTTACATTACATTACTGACAACATGGCCTTACATTACATTACTTACAACATGGCCTTACATTACATTACTGACAACATGGCCTTACATTACATTACTTACAACATGGCCTTACATTACATTACTTACAACATGGCCTTACATTACATTACTTACAACATGGCCTTACATTACATTACTTACAACATGGCCTTACATTACATTACTTACAACATGGCCTTACATTACATTACTTACAACATGGCCTTACATTACATTACTTACAACATGGCCTTACATTACATTACTTACAACATGGCCTTACATTACATTACTTACAACATGGCCTTAAAATGCATGTTGTTGTTGCTGTTGCACCCCCACTTACAACAACAAGCAAATCTCGTCCCTAACTCAATCCCCTTTCCAGACGCCGAGGGGCTCAATCAGTGTTCCCTGCCACAATGGAATAAAAAGGAATAACAATGTTGATTCCAGAACGTGTGAGTTATACACGACAAGCTAATGGGGAACAAATACACAAATAAAAAGGTCAAAACATGGTTCATTGCATCCGGTTTCCGATGCGAGCTCCTGGCAGATGCACTCATTACAAACACCTTCTGGCAAGATGGTGATTATAATTCACTGGGATTTTCATTTTGACGAAGGCCATGTGACAAGAAACGCTCTCGTTATGGAGACATTTTATTTTTACATTGATCTAAGTCTCATGGAGGAGAACCGCTTGCTCGGCGAGGATATTAACGATGTGTGTTAAGATGCGCTGATTGATGCAATGTCCGACATGTGAAGCACAGTGTAGTGATTCGTTAATTTTGCTTTTTATTTTGCTAATTCTTGTAATAACACAAATGTGTGAACACTATCAGCCAATCAGTGGTGTTTTTCCAGACAACCAATCAACATGGCTGACACTACAAGGCAGACACAGAGATCGGGTCGAACGACATGTTTTGAGCTTGAAGCGGTTTTCCTTGCAATACTTTGATTTTTAATTGGTGAAGCGGCTTCAATATTTGGCTATCCGTACATCCGTCAAAAATTCCTTCTTTCCTTCCATCTGGACATCCATCAAAAATTCCTTCTTTCCTTCCATCCTTACATCCGTCAAAATTCCTTCTTTCCTTCCATCCGTACATCCGTCAAAAATTCCATCTTTCCTTCCATCCTTACATCTGTCAAAATTCCTTCTTTCCTTCCATCCTTACATCTGTCAAAATTCCTTCTTTCCTTCCATCCTTACATCTGTCAAAATTCCTTCTTTCCTTCCATCCGTACAGCCATCAAAATTCCTTCTTTCCTTCCATCCGTACAGCCATCAACATTCCTTCTTTCCTTCCATCCGTACATCCGTCAAAAATTCCTTCTTTCCTTCCATCCGTACAGCCATCAACATTCCTTCTTTCCTTCCATCCGTACATCCGTCAAAAATTCCTTCTTTCCTTCCATCAGTAAATCCGTCAAAAATTAAGAAGAAAAATCTTTCTAACCCACCATGTTTAATTATAAAGGGTTCTAAAGTGTAATTCCACAGGGTTCGATCAGGCCATTATATAGGGTTCTAAACAGTAATTTTAATTGGTTTTATAGGGTAATTCTAAAGGGTAATTCTAAAGGGTAATTCTAAAGGGTAATTCTAAAGTGTAATTCTAAAGGGTAATTCTAAAGGGTAATTCTAAAGTGTAATTCTAAAGGTTAATTCTAAAGGGTAAATCTAAAGCGTAATTCTAAAGCGTAATTCTAAAGCGTAATTCTAAAGCGTAATTCTAAAGGGTAATTCTAAAGGGTAATTCTAAAGTGTAATTCTAAAGTGTAATTCTAAAGGTTAATTCTAAAGGGTAATTCTAAAGGGTAATTCTAAAGGGTAATTCTAAAGGGTAATTCTAAAGGGTAATTCTAAAGTGTAATTCTAAAGGTTAATTCTAAAGGGTAATTCTAAAGGGTAATTCTAAAGGATAATTCTAAAGGGTAATTCTAAAGTGTAATTCTAAAGGGTAATTCTAAAGGGTAATTCTAAAGTGTAATTCTAAAGTGTAATTCTAAAGTGTAATTCTAAAGTGTAATTCTGAAGGGTAATTCTGAAGGGTAATTCTAAAGGGTAATTCTAAAGGATAATTCTAAAGGGTAATTCGAAAGGGTAATTCGAAAGGGTAATTCTAAAGGGTAATTCTAAAGGGTAATTCTAAAGGGTAATTCTAAAGGGTAATTCTAAAGGGTAATTCTAAAGTGTAATTCTAAAGGGTAATTCTGAAGTGTAATTCTAAATGGTAATTCTAAAGCGTGATTCTAAAGGGTGATTCTAAAGGGTAATTCTAAAGGGTAATTCTAAAGGGTGATTCTAAAGGGTGATTCTAAAGGGTAATTCTAAAGGGTAATTCTAAAGTGTAATTCTAAAGCGTAATTCTAAAGGGCAATTCTAAAGGGTAATTCTAAAGGGTAATTCTAAAGGGTAATTCTAAAGTGTAATTCTAAAGGGTAATTCTAAAGGGTAATTCTAAAGGGTAATTCTAAAGGGTAATTCTAAAGGGTAATTCTAAAGGGTAATTCTAAAGGGTAATTCTAAAGGGTAATTCGAAAGGGTAATTTTAAAGGGTAATTCTAAAGGGTAATTCTAAAGGGTAATTCTAAAGGGTAATTCTAAAGTGTAATTCTAAAGTGTAGTTCTGAAGGGTAATTCTAAAGTGTAGTTCTAAACGGTAATTCTAAAGGGTGATGCTAAAGGGTAATTCTAAAGGGTAATTCTAAAGGGTAATTCTGAAGTGTAATTCTAAAGGGTAATTCTAAAGCGTGATTCTAAAGGGTAATTCTAAAGTGTAATTCTAAAGTGTAATTCTAAAGTGTAATTCTGAAGGGTAATTCTGAAGGGTAATTCTAAAGGGTAATTCTAAAGGGTAATTCTAAAGTGTAATTCTAAAGTGTAATTCTAAAGTGTAATTCTAAAGTGTAATTCGAAAGGGTAATTCTAAAGTGTAATTCTAAAGTGTAATTCTAAAGTGTAATTCTAAAGGGTAATTTTAAAGGGTAATTCTAAAGTGTAATTCTTGACAACATCTACAACAGCTTGACCACCGCCGCACCCGCTCCTCCTCCAACCACCTGCCCCCCCTTGTCCTGCCATCCCCTGTCTCGGTTCTCCCCAATCTCCCCTACTGACCTCTCTGAACTCCTCATAGGAATGAAAACTGCCACCTGCACTCTTGACCCCATCCCCTCCAGCTTTGTCAAGGCCTCCCTCCCTGCGCTCTCTCCACTTATCATTGCAACAATAAACTCCTCCCTGTCTACAGGCATCGTCCCACCTTCCCTCAAAATTGCTGCTGTTACCCCCATTCTAAAAAAACCTGGTCTAAACCCTGACACCCTAAACAACTTCAGACCCATCTCCAACCTACCCTTTCTGTCAAAAGTTTTGGAACGCGCTGTAGCCACTCAACTCAAACATCATCTCTCTGCCAATAACCTGTATGAAACATTCCAATCCGGATTCCGCTCCAACCACAGTACTGAAACTGCTCTCCTCAAAATCACCAACGATCTTCTCCTCTCTTCTGACGCTGGCAACCTCAACATTCTCGTCCTCCTCGACCTCAGCGCTGCCTTTGACATCATCGATCACACCATCCTCCTCACCCGACTTGAATCCACCTTTAACGTTACCGGCACTGCCCTCTCTTGGATTAAATCATACCTCTCTGACAGACGCCAGTTCATCTCCATCAATAACTGCAAATCCCCCACTGCTCCCCTCCCCCAAGGTGTCCCCCAAGGTTCAGTTCTTGGCCCCCTCCTCTTCATCCTTTACCTGTCCCCCCTCGGTCACTTAATCCGCCGTCATGGTCTCCAATTCCACTGCTTTGCCGATGACATCCAGCTTTTCATCTCCACCAAGTCCGTCTCCACCGACACCCACTCTATCCTGACAAACTGCATCACTGAAATAAAATCCTGGCTTCAAATCAACTTCCTCAAGCTTAACTGTGATAAATCTGAAATAATCATCATTGGCCCAAAAACGCTCACAAAATCCACCCATAACTTTGCCCTCAACATCGACGGTATCCCAGTATCCACCTCCCCTCACATCCGGAATCTTGGCGTCATCTTTGACCAAACCCTTTCCTTCGACAAATACACTAAACAGATCACAAAGTCAGCCTTCTTTCACCTGAAAAACATCGCCCGTCTCCGCTCATCCCTCTCCTCCACGGCTGCAGAAACCCTCATCCACGCCTTCATCACCTCCCGTCTGGACTACTGCAACAGCCTCCTCTATGGTTCACCCTCAAAAATCACCATTAAACTCCAATACATTCAGAACTCCGCTGCCCGTCTACTCACCCATTCCCGGACCCGTGACCACATCACCCCCGTCCTTTACAAGCTTCACTGGCTCCCCATCCCCCAGAGAATCCAGTACAAAATCCTCCTCTTGACATACAAAGCCCTCCATAACCTGGCCCCATCCTACCTGGCTGACCTCCTCTCCAGACACACTCCCACCCGCAACCTCCGCTCTGCTGGTACCAACCTCCTGACCCCCTCCATCCGGACCAAATTCAGATCCTGGGGGGACAGGGCCTTCTCCATCGCTGCTCCCACCCTCTGGAACTCACTACCTCACACCATCAGAGACTCCTCCTCACTCACCACATTCAAAACATCACTAAAGACCCACCTGTTCAACACTGCATTCAACATTCAAACCACAGCATTTAACCCCTGACTATCTCTTCTCCTTCTCCCTCCTTTTGCTTTAAATATTTCCCTATTGATTCTTGTCTTTTTGCAATTGTTGTTTTCATGTATTGTTATGCATTATGTTTTCCACTCTGTCAAAGCGCCTTTGGGCTTCTGGAAAAGCGCTATACAAAATAAATGAATTATTATTATTATTATTATTAAAGTGTAATTCTAAAGGGTAATTCTAAAGTGTAATTCTGAAGGGTAATTCTGAAGGGTAATTCTAAAGGGTAATTCTAAAGTGTAATTCTGAAGTGTAATTCTAAAGGGTAATTCTAAAGCGTGATTCTAAAGGGTAATTCTAAAGGGTAATTCTAAAGTGTAATTCTGAAGTGTAATTCTAAAGGGTAATTCTAAAGCGTGATTCTAAAGGGTAATTCTGAAGGGTAATTCTAAAGGGTAATTCTAAAGTGTAATTCTAAAGCGTGATTCTAAAGGGTAATTCTAAAGGGTAATTCTAAAGGGTAATTCTAAAGTGTAATTCTAAAGCGTGATTCTAAAGGGTAATTCTGAAGGGTAATTCTAAAGGGTAATTCTAAAGTGTAATTCTAAAGCGTGATTCTAAAGGGTAATTCTAAAGGGTAATTCTAAAGGGTAATTCTAAAGTGTAATTCTAAAGCGTGATTCTAAAGGGTAATTCTAAAGTGTAATTCTGAAGTGTAATTCTAAAGGGTAATTCTAAAGCGTGATTCTAAAGGGTAATTCTGAAGGGTAATTCTAAAGGGTAATTCTAAAGTGTAATTCTAAAGCGTGATTCTAAAGTGTAATTCTAAAGCGTGATTCTAAAGGGTAATTCTAAAGTGTAATTCTAAAGGGTAATTCTAAAGCGTGATTCTAAAGGGTAATTCTAAAGGGTAATTCTAAAGTGTAATTCTAAAGTGTAATTCTGAAGTGTAATTCTAAAGGGTAATTCTAAAGCGTGATTCTAAAGGGTAATTCTGAAGGGTAATTCTAAAGGGTAATTCTAAAGTGTAATTCTAAAGCGTGATTCTAAAGGGTAATTCTAAAGCGTGATTCTAAAGGGTAATTCTAAAGGGTAATTCTAAAGTGTAATTCTAAAGTGTAATTCTGAAGTGTAATTCTAAAGGGTAATTCTAAAGCGTGATTCTAAAGGGTAATTCTAAAGCGTGATTCTAAAGGGTAATTCTAAAGGGTAATTCTAAAGTGTAATTCTAAAGTGTAATTCTGAAGTGTAATTCTAAAGGGTAATTCTAAAGCGTGATTCTAAAGGGTAATTCTAAAGGGTAATTCTAAAGTGTAATTCTAAAGTGTAATTCTAAAGGGTAATTCGAAAGGGTGATTCTAAAGTGTAATTCTAAAGGGTAATTCTAAAGGGTAATTCTAAAGGGTAATTCTAAAGGGTAATTCTAAAGGGTAATTCTAAAGGGTAATTCTAAAGTGTAATTCTAAAGGGTTATTCTAAAGGGTTATTCTAAAGGGTAATTCTAAAGGGTAATTCTAAAGTGTAATTCTAAAGGGTAATTCTAAAGGGTTATTCTAAGGGGGGATTCTACAGGGTAATTCTAAAGGGTGATTCTGAAGGGTGATTCTAAAGGGTGATTCTAAAGGGTTATTCAAAAGGGTTATTCTAAAGGGTTATTCTAAAGGGTAATTCTAAAGGGTAATTCTAAAGGGTGATTCTGAAGGGTGATTATAAAGGGTAATTCTAAAGGGTGATTCTGAAGGGTGATTATAAAGGGTGATTATAAAGGGTGATTATAAAGGGTGATTCTAAAGGGTGGTTCTAAAGGGTGATTCTAAAGGGTTATTCAAAAGGGTGATTCAAAAGGGTTATTCTAAAGGGTAATTCTAAAGGGTGATTCTGAAGGGTGATTATAAAGGGTGATTATAAAGGGTGATTATCAAGGGTGATTATAAAGGGTGATTATATAAGGTAATTAATGAGGGTTATAAAGATTAATTGTAATGGCTTTCATTCTTTCTCGGCCTTACATATTTTATATTAAAAAGGCCAAAGTGAACCGTTTCCTTCGGACACGGTTGGGATTTTTTTTATACACGATTCGCTCAACCTTCAACATGTAAACAAACATCTGAAACAAATTAGAACCATACTCGGTATTCTTCTTCTTCTTTTAATGCATTCATGCCTGGCGAAGTATGTAGCTCCTCTGGAAATCATGTCATTTTTATCGGTCTTGTGCCATGTGTTAGAGTTGCGTCCAGGTGACTTTTTTGTCTCTCATTTCTTTTTCTGTGTCTTCGTTCGTCACCAGGCCTCCCTTTGCCCTCCATCCTCTATTTTTCATCGGGTTCCCCTCGTCATCCGTTTTTTACGGTTCATCCCGAAGGGCGGCATTACGGATTTAGTCTCGGTGTCCATGGTGTCCCACTTTTTCAATAATAATTTTACCATTAATTAAAGTTTTAATTATTTAAATGTTTAATTTTTTGAATTTTGAATTTTTGTCCCCCTTCACACAGCGTAGCGAAAGGGGGACTATGGCTTTCCCCTCCGTCCGTGTGTCCGTGCGTGCGTGCGTGTGTGCGTGCGTGTTTGCGTGCTGGCGTGCGTGCGCGCGGGCGTGCGTGCGTGCGTAAGCGAAGGACCGCATTCGAATTTGGTGTGTGGGTGCAACCCACGTCAAAATCCAAGATGGCCGCCGCCATGTATGTCTGATGCCATGTATGTCTTAACCTTGTGAGATGAATATCTTGAAAAATAAGCGAAATACCAACTTCTAATTTGGTGTGTGGGTGTATCTAGGCATAAGGAAGAACGCTATTGAAAATTGGGTCGCCACGTCAAAATCCAAGATGGCCGCCACCATATATATGTCTGAAACTTGAGCGAAATATCTTGAAAAATAAGCGAAGTACCAACTTCTAATCTGGTGTGTGGGTGTATCTAGGCACAAGCAAGAACGCTGTTTAAAATTGGGTCACCACGTCAAAATCCAAGATGGCCGCCGCCATGTATGTCTGAACCTTGTGAGATGAATATCTTGAAAAATAAGCAAAGTACCAACTTCTAATTTGGTGTGTGGGTGTGTCTCGGCATAAGGAAGAACGCTATTGTAAATTGGGTCGCCACGTCAAAATCCAAGATGGCCGCCACCATATATATGTCTGAAACTTGTGAGTGTAATATCTTGAAAAATAAGCAAAGTACCAACTTCTAATCTGGTGTTTGGGTGTATCTAGGCACTCCTTCATCAATGATATATCTGACTCTCTTGAAAATCCTCTCTATCTCTTTGCTGATGACTCCACTCTCTGCCGCTCCATTCCTCATCCCTCAGATCGGCAGTCTGCAGCCTCCTCACTCTCTGCAGACCTGGACAAAATCACAGACTGGGCAAACAAGTGGAACATGTCTTTCAATCCTGACAAATCTCACACTCTTACGATGTCTCTCCGAAAAGACCGACTGGACAACCCTCCCATCTACTTTCTGAATAATTCTCTCCAAGAAGTTCTGTCACTCAAGCTTTTGGGTCTCACTATCTGCCACGATCTTTCCTGGGAAAACCACATTTCCAAGCTGGCCTCCAAAGCCAGTCGCCGACTGGGCATCCTCCATCGTGCGAAGTCCTTCCTTGGCACACCTGAGCTCCTCACCACATACAAGGCTTTCATCCGCAGCTCAATGGAGTACTGCTCTCCCCTCTGGGCTGGTGCTCCTGCCTCACACCTAGCTCGTCTTCACGCTGTTGAAACCAAAGCGTTCAGAATCATTGGAATCTCCCGCGATGACGCTATCTCCGAGGACCTTTCACTTAATCACTGCAGGCAGGTTGGTGGTCTTTCCGTCTTCTACCGACTCCTCTCCGGCCTTGCTCCCCCAGCTCTCTCTGGGCTCTGTCCCCCAAATATTCCTGCAGGTCGCACAAGATCTGCCTGCAAACCCTCTTATGGTTAAACTGCCAAAATCAAGACTCTCTGCTCACCTTCACTCCTTCATTCCTCTTTTCTCCCGCCTCTGGAACAAACTCCCTCACTCTCTTCAACCCCACTCCTCCCTCTAGGTCTTTAAAACGGTTGTTCACCACCATCTCTTATCTTCCCCAATCCAAAACCTTGATCTTTTCTACCCCCGCTGATTTCACCCCAAATCCACTTTTTTGAGGTGACTTTTGACTTCTTTCCTGGAAGTCCTTGGTGTCCTTGCGTTTTATACCTATCCTGCCTCCCCCCAGGCCCTCTCCCTCCAAAAACATCTCCCGATGTCCCTGCTCTCAAATGTTGTGTTTGTGTGCTTCCTCCCCTTCTCTCCCCATCTTGTCGACCGCTCCCCTTTTTATTTACTTTGTTTGCTTGTTTGTTTGATTTGTTTGTTTGATAAATGTTAGCTCTTTCACGAGCCTCGACTCTGTACACAAAAAAAAAGAAAAAAAAGAAGAACGAAGAAGGCTATTGAAAATTGGGTCGCCACGTCCGAATCCAAGATGGCTGCCGCCATGTATGTCTGAACCTTGTGAGCGGAATATCTTGAAAAATAAGCGAAGTGCGAACTTCTAATCTGGTGTGTGGGTGTATCTAGGCATAAGGAAGAACGCTATTGAAAATTGGGTGGCCACGTCAAAATCCAAGATGGCCGCCTCCATGTATGTCTGAACCTTGTGAGCGAAATATCATATCATAGCATGTTTTCTGCGTCTTCCACTTTGTCAACTCACATCACTTCCCCGACGGGGGACCTAGGCGTAAGGCTTGTTTAGTTGTGTCTTTGGGGTGTTTTGGGTCTTCAGCGCCATTTGGGTCTTCAGTGTCTTTTGGATCCTCTGACCATTTATGGGTATTTTGGGACTTTGGGTTGTTTTGGATCTTTGGTGTCTTTTGGGTCTTCAGGAGCTTTTGGGTCTTGAGGGTCTTTTGGATCCTCTGGGCATTTAAGGGTGCTTTGGGTCTTTGGGGTGTTTGGGTCTTTGGGGTATTCAGGGTGTTTTGGGTGTTCGGGGTCTTTGGGGTCTTTTGGGTCTTTGGGGTCTTCGGGGTGTTTTGGGTATTCGGGTCTTTTCGGTGTTCAGGGTATTTTTGAGCTTCAGGGCCTTCAAGGGTATTTTGGGACTTTGGGGTGTTTTGGGTCTTCAGGATCTTCGTGGTCTTAATGGTCTTGTGGGAATTAAAGGGTTGTCAAAGGTGTGAGGGGTCTCAGCAGTCTAAAGGTACAACAACAACAACAACAACATGCATTTTAAGGCCATTTTCCCTGCGAGAGCTGGGGTTAGCCTTGCGGTCCCCATGACAATCTTCTCCATTTTGCCCTATTTTCTGCATCTCTCCTTGTTAACCCCCTTGCCCGCATTTCTTCTTCCACCATCTTCAGCCAAGTCTTTCTCGGTCTTCCCTGTCCTCTACTTCCTTCTACATTCATTTCCATCACTCTTCTCAACCAGTCACTTTCATCCTTCCTCAACACATGACCAAACCATCTCAACCTGTTCCTCTTCACAGCATCAATCACAGCTCTATTCCCATCATCTTTCGCAATTCATCATTTGTCTTCCTCTCTCTCAACGATACTCCACACATCCACCGAACCATTCGCATTTCCACCCTTTCCAGCCTTCTTTGCTGCTCTACGTTCATTACCCATGTGTCGCTCCCATAAATCATAACACTTCTCACACATGCAGCATACACCTTTCCCTTAAGCTTCAACGACACTCCCCTCCACATCAGCACCCCACTCAGTCCCCGAAACTTCTTCCATGCACATCTCACTCCAGCAACCGTTTCCGAGTCTGAGCCACTTTCTCCATTCAGCATGTCTCCGAGGTAGCAAAATGTTTTCACACCTTCCAGCTTCACGCCGTCTCCAAGATCCAACTCAACATTTCCTCCATCTGCAGCTCCCTCTATGCACACCTTACACTTGAATGTAGCTGCCACACTGGTTAATGACCCTCTCAGACCACGACATTTTTGATGAACCCACACAGCGCACATTGTACATTGAATGGGGTTCACTCCGACACCCTTCCTGCACACAGCACATGGCCACTTCCCAGTTCTTTCCACCTCACCACATGCTTTACCACATGCCTTCACGTACGTCTTTCCGATATTCACCTTCAGACCTTTTGTCTCCATACATTCCTTCCACTTGTTCATCTTTTCCTTCAGTCCATCCATACTTTCCGCAATCAACACCACATCATCTGCATACAACAACTCCCACGGTAAACCCTCCTTTACGTTCTGAGCCAGCACCTCCATCACAGCTACAAATAGTAGTGGACTTAGTACCGACCCCTGATGCACTACCACCTTCACCTCAAACTCGCCACTGTTCCGGTCTTTCGTCCTTACAGCTGTGCGCGCTCTTTTGTACATTGCCATCACTACTCTGATCAATCATTCCTCCACTCCTCACTTCCTCAATGCCCATGTCAATACTTTGCGTGGAACCCTATCAAATGCTTTCTCCAGATCAACAAACCCAAGAAACAACTTCTTCCTCTTCTCCATGTACTTCTCCTGCAACTGCCTCACAATAAAGAGCGCGTCTGTCGTTCCTCTTCCTGGCATAAATCCAAACTGCATTTTGTCGTTCTTCACCTTCTTCCTTATCCTCCTCTCCAACACCCTTTCCAATACCTTCATTCCATCCTCCAATAACTTTATCGCTCGGTAAGAGCCACACTCCAGAGGGTCACCTTTCCCCTTGTATAGAGGGACGGGGGTACTCAGTTCCCAATCCATTGGAATGCGGCCTTCTTTCACCACCAGATTACAGATCTCTGTCATTCTCTTCACACCCCAACTTCCTGCTGCCCTCAACATATCTCCCACAACTCCTGTCGACCCTCCCGCTTTTCTACTCTTCATTGCTTTTATCACTTGCCTCAACTTCCTTCTCAGTTATCTTCTCTGCCGATCCTAAAACTTGGTTACTCTCGATGTTGCCATACCATTCATTCTCTGTATTCAACAGCATTTCTGTATATCTTTTCCATCTTCCTCTAATTCCATCTGGGTCCACAACAATTTGTCCCACTTCATCCTTCAAGCAACTCACCCCCATCACATCACACCTCTCTTTCTCTATCTGCTTTGCAATCCTGAATACCGCTCTGACCCTCTTCCGAATCCAAACATTCTCCGAACATTTTCCTACATGCCTCCTGCGCCTTTGCTACCTCTTTCTTTGCAGCCTTCTTGGCTGCCTTATAACTTTCATGCTCTGCTTTTTCTGCTCCTGTACCCTTCGCCTTCTGCCACTCCTTGAACTTCTTCCTCTTCTCGTCAATCCTCTTTCCAACTTCATCATCCCACCACCATGTTTCCGAGTGTCTCGGTGGTCCTTTTGTCCATCCACATACCTCACCAATGGCTCCCAACAGACTATCTTTCATTGACATCCAACCATTTTCAAGCTCAACCACATCATCCTCCACCCTACTCAGCCTCTCTTTTAATGCCTCCCTTACTGCCACCTCTTTCAACCTCCACACCTTCATTCTCGGTTGGTACCTCACCCGCCGAGCTCTCCTCGCACCTTTCACCCTTATGTCGCAGACAACCAAGTGGTGCTGTGAAACAGCCTCCTCCCCCGGGATCACCTTTGTGTCGTGGAGGTGCCCCCTATCTCGCCTACGCACCATCAGCTAGTCAACGGTTGTCGTCGACCCACCTGACGTGTATGTAACAAGCTTATTATCCTCTTTCTGAAACTGAGTATTACAAATCAACAGATCAGCTCCATCAGCAAACTCCAAAATCCTTTCACCTTCTCCATTTCTCACACCATATCCGTAACCGACATGAACTCCCTCAAAACCGTCCATAATTAATCCTTCCCACATGTCCATTTAGGTCTCCTCCTACCACAACAACTTCCTCATCTTTCACGTTTTCCATCAGCTTCTCTATCGCACACCAGAACTTGTCCTTCTCTTCATCGCTCCGCTTAACCTGCGGAGCATATCCCGAGATGACGTTCACCAAGAGCTTTCCAATCATCATTTTCACCATCATCAACCTATCACTCACTCTAGTCACACTCACCACACTGTCTACAAACTCCTCAGAAAACAGGACACCAACACCATTCACGCCCTCCGGGCACCCTTGCCACACAAAGTTGTATTTCTGTCCCTGCCTACCCTTCACCATTCTCACACCACTTCCCTTCCATCTCGTCTCTTGCACACAACATATGTCCACTCTTCTTCTGAGCAATACGTCCACCACTTCTCCTGATCTCCCTGTCATTGTCCCTACATTCCATGTCCCAAACCTCGGAAACCGATCTCCACTTCGGGATGTACTCTGCCCATATGTAGTTGTAAGCATATGTAGTTGCATTCCATAGCTTGTAGAAAATGCCAAACAATAGAAAAGAAGGGGCATTCCATAGCATGTAGAAAATGCAAAACATTAGAAAAGAAGGGACATTCAAAAAATCTCATGCGCATGCTGGACCACCCTTGTGTTCTTAGGAGGAACCAAGTAATGCTCTTGAAAAGTTCATTTTATAGGGCGAAAATTTGATTCATGCAGTTCAAAAAACATTACTTACTGACGGATTTTAACCTATATATGTCGGGTGCCCCTTTATATGAACTTTGTATGCGTGTGTGTTTGTAACAGGTTAAGGTTTTTGCTTTAGTTAAGGGAACTATGTTTTGAGATTTACAATTTCAATAAAGTTGAATATGGGATGTTGTGAAATTAACATCATTTACAGCAATCCTTTAAATTATTTGTATTTAAGTTTAGGAACAACCAATACTGTACAATTAATTAAATGCATTTTTAAACTAATACGCCACTCATTAGAGCGCATACTCCCGCCGTGGGTTTAGTTGGAATAATACGTTTTGTTTAACATCCCCTCTCCCCAAAACAATAAATGAAAAAGAAAGTAGGCCCTCACTGTCAGATAATTTCTTTTGATATATCTCGGAATTGGAGGAGAAAAACATCATTTAAGAATAAGAATAAAAGCTTTAATGCAGTAAAACAGAAAAACAAATTCCTAAAAAAATTCCCCCAAAAATTCCTGGATCCGGAATAATATCCTGAGCTTCACCAAAAACTAATCAATTCTTCCTCATCCCAAGGGCAATCATCCCACCAACTTTCATCCAAATCCGTTCAGAAATTTTCCAGATATCTTGTTCACAAACACACGAACACATGAACATACGAACGCACACACACACACACACACACACACACACACACACACACACACACACACACACAGACGGACACGATCGAATGCATTACTCCCTGGCGGGAGTTATAAACCTGAAAATCGCAGAGCCAGAACCAGAATTATTTATTTGGTCTGGGAAGCCCATGCAAGGTTTCTTCTTCTTCAGCCTCTCACAACCCTGGGCAAATATGCGATCTTTTAAAAAAAAGTTGGAATTTTGCCAAATCTGTTTGATTTGTTTGTTAATATACCTCAGCCATTGACAAATCTGGAATTATAATTTTATTTGAGGTTCAAATTAACCCGGGTGATTGTGTCAAACGATGCCTGCAAATCTGTACATGTGATAAATAATTATTAATCGTCCACAGTCGAAGACTCTTCTTCTTCATGCAATAACAACTTCTAGCTTCCAGACCGTACATCCAATGATCTTCAAATTTTGCACACTTGTTACTCTTCACGACTTCTTCTACAGTATGAAGTTTCACGGCGATCAATGAAGTGGTTCAAGAGATATCAATGTTTTTATTATTTGCGTTTAATAAACGATGTCTGCCAAACCACGTGACCTATCGAAAATTCCAAAAGGACATTTTAGTAGACTGACATGCTGAACAGATCTGTGAAGCTTCCCCTCGATTGGATCACAAATGAGGGAGGAGCTAGGTTTTAAATGTTTGTGCTTAAAAACGTCATAACTCTGAAACCATGTGATGCATGACGTCATGCTCGCTGACTTTTTTGTTCGTCATGGGTATGCGATTCTGCCTGCAAAGCTTGGCCTCGATCTGTTCAGGCGTTTTGGAGAAAATTGGATTTTAGTGTTTTTCACTCAAAACAATATGGCGGCCGAACCACGTGACCTGTGACGTCATAATTACCATTAAAATATTCTACAGACTGAGTCCCCCCTCTGGTGAAAATTTGCTCTCAATCGCTCCAATTATTGCAGAGAAAATGGTTTTTAAAGGAAAACAAAAAAAAATTCCTGAAAAAAATCCCCCAAAAAATTCCTGGATCCAGAATAATATCCTGAGCTTCACCAAAAACTAATCAATTCTTCCTTATCCCAAGGGCAATCATCCCACCAACTTTCATCCAAATCCGTTCAGAACTTTTCCAGATATCTTGATCACAAACACACACTTGCACACACACACACACACACACACACACACGGACAGACACGATCGAATGCATTACTCCCTAGCGGGAGTAATAAGAATTGAAAGAGAGAAATAAGAAATGAAAATCATGAGATAGAATTGTGAGAAAAATAAAAAATAAAATAAGATGTGTGTGTGAGTGTGTGTGCGTGCGTGCGTGCGCGTGTGTGTGTGTGGCTCGGCTCACTGTGCCAAGCTTGGTATTATATATATACTAGCTTGGCTCGGCTCGCTGCGCTCGCCTCACCAAGCGTCGTTACTGAGGTACGGGCTTATTTTATCTGAGGATAATGACTGTACCTGAGTTGCTGTGTTGACATGATTTACACCAATCATAATACAAACAATTACTTTGCACAAATGTATTTGTTATGTTTGTGATATTACATTTTTATAGGCAATTTAGGTTGAAGATTCAGGTTGAATGTTTTTTTTTTCAAGAAAGAACCCCTCAGCACATACATAGGGGAGGGGTAGGTGCAGACTGGAAGTTTGGGACGATTACACCTCACCACCACGTAATTTAAAACACCTCACCACCACGAAATTAAAAACAGCTCACAGCCATAAAACACGTAATAAAAACACCTCACAGCCATAAAAATAGGCATAAAAACACCTCACAGCCATAAAACACGTACTATAAACACACCACCACAAAATTAAAAACACCTCACAACCATAAAACACGGAATAAAAACACCTCACAGCCATAAAATACGTAATAAAAACACCTCACAGCCATAAAAATAGGCATAAAAACACCTCACAGCCATAAAACACGTACTATAAACACACCACCACGAAATTAAAAACAGCTCACAGCCATAAAACACGTAATAAAAACACCTCACAGCCATAAAACACGTACTATAAACACACCACCACAAAATTAAAAACACCTCACAACCATAAAACACGGAATAAAAACACCTCACAGCCATAAAATACGTAATAAAAACACCTCACAGCCATAAAAATAGGCATAAAAACACCTCACAGCCATAAAACACGTAATAAAAACACCTCACCACCACGAAATTAAAAACACCTCACAGCCATAAAACACGTAATAAAAACACCTCACCACCACGAAATTAAAAACACCTCACAGCCATAAAACACGTACTATAAACACACCACCACAAAATTAAAAACACCTCACAACCATAAAACACGGAATAAAAACACCTCACAGCCATAAAATACGTAATAAAAACACCTCACCACCACAAAATTAAAAACACCTCACAGCCATAAAAATAGGCATAAAAACACCTCACAGCCATAAAATACGTAATAAAAACACCTCACAGCCATAAAAATAGGCATAAAAACACCTCACAGCCATAAAACACGTAATAAAAACACCTCACCACCACAAAATTAAAAACACCTCACAGCCATAAAAATAGGCATAAAAACACCTCACAGCCATAAAATACGTAATAAAAACACCTCACAGCCATAAAACACGTAATAAAAACACCTCACCACCACGAAATTAAAAACACCTCACAGCCATAAAACACGTACTATAAACACACCACCACAAAATTAAAAACACCTCACAACCATAAAACACGGAATAAAAACACCTCACAGCCATAAAATACGTAATAAAAACACCTCACCACCACAAAATTAAAAACACCTCACAGCCATAAAAATAGGCATAAAAACACCTCACAGCCATAAAATACGTAATAAAAACACCTCACAGCCATAAAAATAGGCATAAAAACACCTCACAGCCATAAAATACGTAATAAAAACACCTCACCACCACGAAATTAAAAACACCTCAGCCATAAAACATGTAATAAAAACACCTCACAACCATAAAACACATAATAAAAACACCTCACCACCACGAAATTAAAAACACCTCACAGCCATAAAACACGTACTATAAACACACCACCACAAAATTAAAAACACCTCACAGCCATAAAACACGGAATAAAAACACCTCACAGCCATAAAATACGTAATAAAAACACCTCACCACCACAAAATTAAAAACACCTCACAGCCATAAAAATAGGCATAAAAACACCTCACAGCCATAAAATACGTAATAAAAACACCTCACCACCACAAAATTAAAAACACCTCAGCCATAAAACACGTAATAAAAACACCTCACCACCACAAAATTAAAAACACCTCACAGCCATAAAATACGTAATAAAAACACCTCACCACCACAAAATTAAAAACACCTCAGCCATAAAACATGTAATAAAAACACCTCACAACCATAAAACACATAATAAAAACACCTCACCACCACGAAATTAAAAACACCTCACAGCCATAAAACACATAATAAAAACACCTCACAACCACAAAATTAAAAACACCTCAGCCACAAAATTAAAAACACCTCACCACCACATCATTTAAAAACACCTCACCACCAAGTAATTCAAAACACCTCACCACCACGTAATTCAAAACACCTCATCACCAACTAATTCAAAACACCTCATCACCAACTAATTAAAAACACCTCACCACCACATAATTCAAAATACCTCACCACCACGTAATTCAAAACACCTCACCACCATGTGATTTAAAAACACCTCACCACCACATCATTTAAAAACACCTCACCACCAAGTAATTCAAAACACCTCACCACCACGTAATTCAAAACACCTCATCACCAACTAATTCAAAACACCTCATCACCAACTAATTAAAAACACCTCACCACCACATAATTCAAAATACCTCACCACCACGTAATTCAAAACACCTCACCACCATGTGATTTAAAAACACCTCACCACCACATCATTTAAAAACACCTCACCACCACATAATTCAAAACACCTCACCACCACGTGATTCAAAACCACCACAACGTTATTAAAAACACTTCACAACCACGGAAACAAAAGTTTGAGGGAGTCGTGAAGTGACAACACAGACACTGCCCAGATGTGTCGATATCTATCTCTAATTCCAGTAATCTCTGTACGTTTGTTTGTCTGTGACCGCTGTTTCTCGACAACCACGGGTCCGATATACTTTTAACTTGCCAGGTATATTGCTGGGGACCCGAGGATGTGCCTTTTCAAGGTTTCATATTAATCGGACAATTACTTACCGAGCTATGTCCAAAAAACGATTCAACCAATCAGAGAGCAGCGAACTAGCGCGTGTGCCGAACGTGGCGGACACACTCTGCCTCGGATGGCACATTTGAGAGCGTATTCATTTATTTCACGTTTGCAAACTATGTTGGCGTTAAACTATGTTTTAAAACTAATAAAAACGAATTTGCGATTCATTCGCTTTCCTGCGCGTTTGTGCACGCGATGGCGATTTCTTTACCAAACTCCGGAAGCCGTTCGCTTTGGACCAAACCATTGCATGTAAATAGAGGGGGGGGGATTGTCACCGTACTCGCAAGCCGTTCGCTTTGGACCAAACCATTTCATGTAAATAGAGGGGGGGGATATAATTTTAGATATAGATATAGTACGGGCAATGCCCTAGTATAGATAAATGACTGTACCCGAGTTGCCGTTTTGTCATGGTTTAAACCAATCATAATTCAAACAATTATTTTGCACAAATGTATTTGTAATATACGTGATATCACATTTTATAAACAATTGAAGTTGAAAACTTAAGTTGCAAAAAAATCTTTTTTACCAAAAAAAATCCAAACAAAAAAGAAAAATTTCGATTTTTTTCAATCAAAATTTTTTTTCAAATAAAATACCCTTAGGACATACCGACGGGAGAGATATGTGCATACCAGAAGTTTGGTACGATTTCACAAAAGTTTGAGAAAGTAGTTCAGTGACAAGACAACACAGGACAGACGCTGCACAGATATATATATATATATATATATATATATATATATATATATATATATATATATATATATATATATATATATATATATATATATATATATACAGTCATTTATCTATATATCTACACATCTGGGCAGTGTCTGTGTTGTCACTTAACGACTCCCTCAAACTTTTGTTTCCGTGGTTGTGGAGTGTTTTTAATAACGTGGTGGTTTTGAATCACGTGGTGGTGAGGTATTTTGAATTATGTGGTGTTGAGGTGTTTTTAAATGATGTGGTGGTGACGTGTTTTGAAATCACATGGTGGTGAGGTGTTTTTAGATCACATGGTGGTCAGGTGTTTTGAATTATGTGGTGCTGAGGTGTTTTTAAATGACGTGGTGGTGACGTGTTTTGAAATCACATGGTGGTGAGGTGTTTTGAAATCACATGGTGGTGAGGTGTTTTTAAATCACATGGTGGTGAGGTGTTTTGAATTGTGTGGTGGTGAGGTATTGATAATTACATGGTGGTGAGGTGTATTTAATTATGTGGTGATGAGGTATTTTTAATCACTTGGTGGTGAGGTGTTTTTAAATGACATGGTGGTGAGGTGTTTTTAATTTTGTGGTGATGAGGTATTTTTAATCACTTGGTGGTGAGGTGTTTTTAAATGACATGGTGGTGAGGTGTTTTTAATTTTGTGGCTGTGAGGTGTTTTTATTACGTGTTTTATGGCTGTGAGGTGTTTTTAATTTCGTGGTGGTGAGGTGTTTTGAATTACTTGGTGGTGAGGTATTTTGAATTACGTGGTGGTGAGGTGTTTTGAATTACTTGGTGGTGAGGTGTTTTGAATTACTTGGTGGTGAGGTATTTTGAATTACGTGGTGGTGAGGTGTTTTGAATTACTTGGTGGTGAGGTGTTTTGAATTACTTGGTGGTGAGGTGTTTTGAATTACGTGGTGGTGAGGTGTTTTGAATTACTTGGTGGTGAGGTGTTTTGAATTACTTGGTGGTGAGGTGTTTTGAATTACGTGGTGGTGTGGTGTTTTGAATTACTTGGTGGTGAGGTATTTTGAATTACTTGGTGGTGAGGTATTTTGAATTACTTGGTGGTGAGGTATTTTGATTTACGTGGTGGTGTGGTGTTTTGAATTACTTGGTGGTGAGGTATTTTGAATTACTTGGTGGTGAGGTGTTTTGAATTACTTGGTGGTGAGGTATTTTGAATTACTTGGTGGTGAGGTGTTTTGAATTACTTGGTGGTGAGGTATTTTGAATTATGTGGTGGTGAGGTGTTTTGAATTACTTGGTGGTGAGGTATTTTGAATTACGTGGTGGTGTGGTGTTTTGAATTACTTGGTGGTGAGGTGTTTTGAATTATGTGGTGGTGAGGTATTTTGAATTACGTGGTGGTGACGTGTTTTGAATTACGTGGTGGTGAGGTGTTTTGAATTACTTTGTGGTGAGGTGTTTTGAATTGCTTGGTGGTGAGGTGTTTTGAATTACTTGGTGGTGAGGTATTTTGAATTATGTGGTGGTGAGGTGTTTTGAATTACTTGGTGGTGAGGTATTTTGAATTACGTGGTGGTGTGGTGTTTTGAATTACTTGGTGGTGAGGTGTTTTGAATTATGTGGTGGTGAGGTATTTTGAATTACATGGTGGTGAGGTGTTTTGAATTACTTGGTGGTGAGGTATTTTGAATTACTTGGTGGTGAGGTATTTTGAATTACGTGGTGGTGAGGTATTTTGAATTACTTGGTGGTGAGGTATTTTGAATTATGTGGTGGTGAGGTGTTTTGAATTACTTGGTGGTGAGGTATTTTGAATTACGTGGTGGTGTGGTGTTTTGAATTACTTGGTGGTGAGGTGTTTTGAATTATGTGGTGGTGAGGGATTTTGAATTACGTGATGGTGACGTGTTTTGAATTACGTGGTGGTGAGGTATTTTGAATTACGTGGTGGTGACGTGTTTTGAATTACGTGGTGGTGAGGTGTTTTGAATTACGTGGTGATTATGTGGTGGTGAGGTGTTTTGAATTACGTGGTGGTGAGGTGTTTTGAATTACTTGGTGGTGAGGTGTTTTGAATTACGTGGTGGTGAGGTGTTTTGAATTACGTGGTGGTGAGGTGTTTTGAATTACTTGGTGGTGAGATGTTTTGAATTACGTGGTGGTGAGGTGTTTTGAATTACGTGGTGGTGAGATGTTTTGAATTACGTGGTGGTGAGATGTTTTGAATTACGAGGTGGTGAGATGTTTTGAATTACTTTGTGGTGAGATGTTTTGAATTACTTTGTGGTGAGGTGTTTTGAATTATGTGGTGGTGAGGTGTTTTGAATTATGTGGTGGTGAGGTGTTTTGAATTACGTGGTGATTATGTGGTGGTGAGGTGTTTTGAATTACGTGGTGGTGAGGTGTTTTGAATTATGTGGTGGTGAGGTGTTTTGAATTACGTGGTGATTATGTGGTGGTGAGGTGTTTTGAATTACGTGGTGGTGAGGTGTTTTGAATTACGTGGTGGTGAGGTGTTTTGAAATACTTGGTGGTGAGGTGTTTTGAATTATGTGGTGGTGAGGTATTTTGAATTACGTGGTGGTGACGTGTTTTGAATTACGTGGTGGTGAAGTGTTTTGAATTACTTGGTGGTGAGGTATTTTGAATTACTTGGTGGTGAGGTGTTTTGAATTACGTGGTGGTGAGGTATTTTCAATTACGTGGTGGTGACGTGTTTTGAATTACGTGGTGGTGAGGTGTTTTGAATTACTTGGTGGTGAGGTATTTTGAATTATGTGGTGGTGAGGTATTTTGAATTACGTGGTGGTGACGTGTTTTGAATTACGTGGTGGTGAGGTGTTTTGAATTACTTTGTTGTGAGGTGTTTTGAATTATGTGGTGGTGAGGTGTTTTGAATTACGTGGTGATTATGTGGTGGTGAGGTGTTTTGAATTACATGTTGGTGAGGTGTTTTGAATTACTTGGTGGTGAGGTGTTTTGAATTACGTGGTGGTGAGGTGTTTTGAATTACGTGGTGGTGAGGTGTTTTGAATTACTTGGTGGTGAGATGTTTTGAATTACGTGGTGGTGAGGTGTTTTGAATTACGTGGTGGTGAGATGTTTTGAATTACGTGGTGGTGAGATGTTTTGAATTACTTTGTGGTGAGATGTTTTGAATTACTTTGTGGTGAGGTGTTTTGAATTATGTGGTGGTGAGGTGTTTTGAATTACATGGTGATTATGTGGTGGTGAGGTGTTTTGAATTACGTGGTGGTGAGGTGTTTTGAATTACTTGGTGGTGACGTGTTTTGAATTATGTGGTGGTGAGGTGTTTTGAATTACGTGGTGATTATGTGGTGGTGAGGTGTTTTGAATTACGTGGTGGTGAGGTGTTTTGAAATACTTGGTGGTGAGGTGTTTTGAATTACGTGGTGGTGAGGTGTTTTGAATTACTTGGTGAGGTGTTTTGAATTACATGGTGGTGAGGTGTTTTGAATTACTTGGTGGTGAGGTGTTTTGAATTACTTGGTGGTGAGGTGTTTTGAATTACGTGGTGGTGAGGTGTTTTGAATTACTTGGTGGTGAGGTGTTTTGAATTACTTGGTGGTGAGGTGTTTTGAATTACTTGGTGGTGAGGTGTTTTGAATTACGTGGTGGTGAGGTGTTTTGAATTACGTGGTGGTGAGGTGTTTTGAATTACTTGGTGGTGAGGTGTTTTGAATTACTTGGTGGTGAGGTGTTTTGAATTACTTGGTGGTGAGGTGTTTTGAATTACTTGGTGGTGAGGTGTTTTGAATTACTTGGTGGTGATGTGTTTTGAATTACGTGGTGGTGAGGTGTTTTGAATTACGTGGTGGTAAGGTGTTTTGAATTACGTGGTGGTGAGGTGTTTTGAATAACTTGGTGGTGAGGTGTTTTGAATTACGTGGTGGTGAAGTGTTTTGAATTACTTGGTGGTGAGGTGTTTTGAATTACTTGGTGGTGAGGCGTTTTGAATTACTTGGTGGTGAGGTGTTTTGAATTACATGGTGGTGAGGTGTTTTGAATTACGTGGTGGTAAGGTGTTTTGAATTACGTGGTGGTGAGGTGTTTTGAATAACTTGGTGGTGAGGTGTTTTGAATTACGTGGTGGTGAGGTGTTTTGAATTACTTGGTGGTGAGGTGTTTTGAATTACTTGGTGGTGAGGTGTTCTGAATTACGTGGTGGTGAGGTGTTTTGAATTACGTGGTGGTAAGGTGTTTTGAATTACGTGGTGGTGAGGTGTTTTGAATTACGTGGTGGTGAGGTGTTTTGAATTACGTGGTGGTGAGGTGTTTTGAATTACGTGGTGGTGAGGTGTTTTGAATTACGTGGTGGTGAGGTGTTTTGAATTACTTGGTGGTGAGGTATTTTGAATTACTTGGTCGTGAGGTGTTTTGAATTACGTGGTGGTGAGGTATTTTGAATTACGTGGTGGTGACGTGTTTTGAATTACGTGGTGGTGAGGTGTTTTGAATTACTTGGTGGTGAGGTATTTTGAATTACGTGGTGGTGACGTGTTTTGAATTACGTGGTGGTGAGGTGTTTTGAATTACTTGGTGGTGAGGTGTTTTGAATTACGTGGTGGTGACGTGTTTTCAATTACGTGGTGGTGAGGTGTTTTGAATTACTTTGTGGTGAGGTGTTTTGAATTATGTGGTGGTGAGGTGTTTTGAATTACGTGGTGATTATGTGGTGGTGAGGTGTTTTGAATTACGTGGTGGTGAGGTGTTTTTAATTACTTGGTGGTGAGGTGTTTTGAATTACGTGGTGGTGAGGTGTTTTGAATTACGTGGTGGTGAGGTGTTTTGAATTACTTGGTGGTGAGATGTTTTGAATTACGTGGTGGTGAGGTGTTTTGAATTACGTGGTGGTGAGATGTTTTGAATTACGTGGTTGTGAGATGTTTTCAATTACGTGGTGGTGAGATGTTTTGAATTACTTTGTGGTGAGATGTTTTGAATTACTTTGTGGTGAGGTGTTTTGAATTATGTGGTGGTGAGGTGTTTTGAATTATGTGGTGGTGAGGTGTTTTGAATTACGTGGTGGTGAGGTGTTTTGAATTACTTGGTGGTGAGGTGTTTTGAATTATGTGGTGGTGAGCTGTTTTGAATTACGTGGTGATTATGTGGTGGTGAGGTGTTTTGAATTACGTGGTGGTGAGGTGTTTTGAATTACGTGGTGGTGAGGTGTTTTGAAATACTTGGTGGTGAGGTGTTTTGAATTACGTGGTGGTGAGGTGTTTTGAATTACTTGGTGGTGAGGTGTTTTGAATTACATGGTGGTGAGGTGTTTTGAATTACTTGGTGGTGAGGTGTTTTGAATTACTTGGTGGTGAGGTGTTTTGAATTACTTGGTGGTGAGGTGTTTTGAATTACTTGGTGGTGAGGTGTTTTGAATTACTTGGTGGTGAGGTGTTTTGAATTACGTGGTGGTGAGGTGTTTTGAATTACTTGGTGGTGAGGTGTTTTGAATTACTTGGTGGTGAGGTGTTTTGAATTACTTGGTGGTGAGGTGTTTTGAATTACGTGGTGGTGAGGTGTTTTGAATTACGTGGTGGTGATGTGTTTTGAATTACGTGGTGGTAAGGTGTTTTGAATTACGTGGTGGTGAGGTGTTTTGAATTACTTGGTGGTGAGGTGTTTTGAATTACGTGGTGGTGAGGTGTTTTGAATTACTTGGTGGTGAGGTGTTTTGAATTACTTGGTGGTGAGGTGTTTTGAATTACGTGGTGGTGAGGTGTTTTGAATTACGTGGTGGTAAGGTGTTTTGAATTACGTGGTGGTGAGGTGTTTTGAATTACGTGGTGGTGAGGTGTTTTGAATTATGTGGTGGTGAGGTGTTTTGAATTACGTGGTGATTATGTGGTGGTGAGGTGTTTTGAATTACGTGGTGGTGAGGTGTTTTGAATTACGTGGTGGTGAGGTGTTTTGAATTACGTGGTGGTAAGGTGTTTTGAATTACGTGGTGGTGAGGTGTTTTGAATTACGTGGTGGTGAGGTGTTTTGAATTACGTGGTGGTAAGGTGTTTTGAATTACGTGGTGGTGAGGTGTTTTGAATTACGTGGTGGTGAGGTGTTTTGAATTACGTGGTGGTAAGGTGTTTTGAATTACGTGGTGGTTTGGTGTTTTGAAATACGTGGTGGTGAGGTGTTTTGAATTACGTGGTGGTGAGGTGTTTTGAATTACGTGGTGGTAAGGTGTTTTGACTTACGTGGTGGTGAGGTGTTTTGAATTACGTGGTGGTGAGGTGTTTTGAATTACGTGGTGGTGAGGTGTTTTGAATTACTTGGTGGTGAGGTGTTTTGAATTACGTGGGGGTGAGGTGTTTTGAATTACGTGGTGGTAAGGTGTTTTGAATTACGTGGTGGTGAGGTGTTTTGAATTACGTGGTGGTGAGGTGTTTTGAATTACGTGGTGGTAAGGTGTTTTTAATTACGTGGTGGTAAGGTGTTTTGAATTACGTGGTGGTGAGGTGTTTTGAATTACGTGGTGGTGAGGTGTTTTGAATTACTTGGTGGTGATGTGTTTTGAATTACTTGGTGGTGAGGTGTTTTGAATTACTTGGTGGTGAGGTGTTTTGAATTACTTGGTGGTGATGTGTTTTGAATTACGTGGTGGTGAGGTGTTTTGAATTACTTGGTGGTGATGTGTTTTGAATTACTTGGTGGTGAGGTGTTTTGAATTACTTGGTGGTGAGGTGTTTTGAATTACGTGGTGGTGAGGTGTTTTGAATTACTTGGTGGTGAGGTGTTTTGAATTACGTGGTGGTGAGGTGTTTTGAATTACGTGGTGGTGAGGTGTTTTGAATTACGTGGTGGTGAGGTGTTTTGAATTACGTGGTGGTGAGGTGTTTTGAATTACGTGGTGGTGAGGTGTTTTGAATTACGTGGTGGTGAGGTGTTTTGAATTACTTTGTGGTGAGGTGTTTTGAATTATGTGGTGGTGAGGTGTTTTGAATTACGTGGTGATTATGTGGTGGTGAGGTGTTTTGAATTACGTGGTGGTGAGGTGTTTTGAATTACGTGGTGGTGAGGTGTTTTGAATTACTTGGTGGTGAGGTGTTTTGAATTACGTGGTGGTGATGTGTTTTGAATTACGTGGTGGTGAGGTGTTTTGAATTACTTGGTGGTGATGTGTTTTGAATTACTTGGTGGTGAGGTGTTTTGAATTACTTGGTGGTGAGGTGTTTTGAATTACGTGGTGGTGAGGTGTTTTGAATTACTTGGTAGTGAGGTGTTTTGAATTACTTGGTGGTGAGGTGTTTTGAATTACGTGGTGGTGAGGTGTTTTGAATTACGTGGTGGTGAGGTGTTTTGAATTACGTGGTGGTGAGGTGTTTTGAATTACATGGTGGTGAGGTGTTTTGAATTACGTGGTGGTGAGGTGTTTTGAATTACTTTGTGGTGAGGTGTTTTGAATTATGTGGTGGTGAGGTATTTTGAATTACGTGGTGATTATGTGGTGGTGAGGTGTTTTGAATTACGTGGTGGTAAGGTGTTTTGAATTACGTGGTGGTGAGGTGTTTTGAATTACGTGGTGTTGAGGTGTTTTGAATTACGTGGTGGTAAGGTGTTTTGAATTACGTGGTGGTGAGGTGTTTTGAATTACGTGGTGGTGAGGTGTTTTGAATTACGTGGTGGTGAGGTGTTTTGAATTACGTGGTGGTGAGGTGTTTTGAATTATGTGGTGGTGAGGTATTTTGAATTACATGGTGGTGAGGTGTTTTGAATTACTTGGTGGTGAGGTATTTTGAATTACTTGGTGGTGAGGTATTTTGAATTACGTGGTGGTGAGGTATTTTGAATTACTTGGTGGTGAGGTATTTTGAATTATGTGGTGGTGAGGTGTTTTGAATTACTTGGTGGTGAGGTATTTTGAATTACGTGGTGGTGTGGTGTTTTGAATTACTTGGTGGTGAGGTGTTTTGAATTATGTGGTGGTGAGGGATTTTGAATTACGTGATGGTGACGTGTTTTGAATTACGTGGTGGTGAGGTATTTTGAATTACGTGGTGGTGACGTGTTTTGAATTACGTGGTGGTGAGGTGTTTTGAATTACGTGGTGATTATGTGGTGGTGAGGTGTTTTGAATTACGTGGTGGTGAGGTGTTTTGAATTACTTGGTGGTGAGGTGTTTTGAATTACGTGGTGGTGAGGTGTTTTGAATTACGTGGTGGTGAGGTGTTTTGAATTACTTGGTGGTGAGATGTTTTGAATTACGTGGTGGTGAGGTGTTTTGAATTACGTGGTGGTGAGATGTTTTGAATTACGTGGTGGTGAGATGTTTTGAATTACGAGGTGGTGAGATGTTTTGAATTACTTTGTGGTGAGATGTTTTGAATTACTTTGTGGTGAGGTGTTTTGAATTATGTGGTGGTGAGGTGTTTTGAATTATGTGGTGGTGAGGTGTTTTGAATTACGTGGTGATTATGTGGTGGTGAGGTGTTTTGAATTACGTGGTGGTGAGGTGTTTTGAATTATGTGGTGGTGAGGTGTTTTGAATTACGTGGTGATTATGTGGTGGTGAGGTGTTTTGAATTACGTGGTGGTGAGGTGTTTTGAATTACGTGGTGGTGAGGTGTTTTGAAATACTTGGTGGTGAGGTGTTTTGAATTATGTGGTGGTGAGGTATTTTGAATTACGTGGTGGTGACGTGTTTTGAATTACGTGGTGGTGAAGTGTTTTGAATTACTTGGTGGTGAGGTATTTTGAATTACTTGGTGGTGAGGTGTTTTGAATTACGTGGTGGTGAGGTATTTTCAATTACGTGGTGGTGACGTGTTTTGAATTACGTGGTGGTGAGGTGTTTTGAATTACTTGGTGGTGAGGTATTTTGAATTATGTGGTGGTGAGGTATTTTGAATTACGTGGTGGTGACGTGTTTTGAATTATGTGGTGGTGAGGTGTTTTGAATTACTTTGTTGTGAGGTGTTTTGAATTATGTGGTGGTGAGGTGTTTTGAATTACGTGGTGATTATGTGGTGGTGAGGTGTTTTGAATTACATGTTGGTGAGGTGTTTTGAATTACTTGGTGGTGAGGTGTTTTGAATTACGTGGTGGTGAGGTGTTTTGAATTACGTGGTGGTGAGGTGTTTTGAATTACTTGGTGGTGAGATGTTTTGAATTACGTGGTGGTGAGGTGTTTTGAATTACGTGGTGGTGAGATGTTTTGAATTACGTGGTGGTGAGATGTTTTGAATTACTTTGTGGTGAGATGTTTTGAATTACTTTGTGGTGAGGTGTTTTGAATTATGTGGTGGTGAGGTGTTTTGAATTACGTGGTGATTATGTGGTGGTGAGGTGTTTTGAATTACGTGGTGGTGAGGTGTTTTGAATTACTTGGTGGTGAGGTGTTTTGAATTATGTGGTGGTGAGGTGTTTTGAATTACGTGGTGATTATGTGGTGGTGAGGTGTTTTGAATTACGTGGTGGTGAGGTGTTTTGAAATACTTGGTGGTGAGGTGTTTTGAATTACGTGGTGGTGAGGTGTTTTGAATTACTTGGTGAGGTGTTTTGAATTACATGGTGGTGAGGTGTTTTGAATTACTTGGTGGTGAGGTGTTTTGAATTACTTGGTGGTGAGGTGTTTTGAATTACGTGGTGGTGAGGTGTTTTGAATTACTTGGTGGTGAGGTGTTTTGAATTACTTGGTGGTGAGGTGTTTTGAATTACTTGGTGGTGAGGTGTTTTGAATTACGTGGTGGTGAGGTGTTTTGAATTACGTGGTGGTGAGGTGTTTTGAATTACTTGGTGGTGAGGTGTTTTGAATTACTTGGTGGTGAGGTGTTTTGAATTACTTGGTGGTGAGGTGTTTTGAATTACTTGGTGGTGAGGTGTTTTGAATTACTTGGTGGTGATGTGTTTTGAATTACGTGGTGGTGAGGTGTTTTGAATTACGTGGTGGTAAGGTGTTTTGAATTACGTGGTGGTGAGGTGTTTTGAATAACTTGGTGGTGAGGTGTTTTGAATTACGTGGTGGTGAGGTGTTTTGAATTACTTGGTGGTGAGGTGTTTTGAATTACTTGGTGGTGAGGCGTTTTGAATTACTTGGTGGTGAGGTGTTTTGAATTACATGGTGGTGAGGTGTTTTGAATTACGTGGTGGTAAGGTGTTTTGAATTACGTGGTGGTGAGGTGTTTTGAATAACTTGGTGGTGAGGTGTTTTGAATTACGTGGTGGTGAGGTGTTTTGAATTACTTGGTGGTGAGGTGTTTTGAATTACTTGGTGGTGAGGTGCTCTGAATTACGTGGTGGTGAGGTGTTTTGAATTACGTGGTGGTAAGGTGTTTTGAATTACGTGGTGGTGAGGTGTTTTGAATTACGTGGTGGTGAGGTGTTTTGAATTACGTGGTGGTGAGGTGTTTTGAATTACGTGGTGGTGAGGTGTTTTGAATTACGTGGTGGTGAGGTGTTTTGAATTACTTGGTGGTGAGGTATTTTGAATTACTTGGTCGTGAGGTGTTTTGAATTACGTGGTGGTGAGGTATTTTGAATTACGTGGTGGTGACGTGTTTTGAATTACGTGGTGGTGAGGTGTTTTGAATTACTTGGTGGTGAGGTATTTTGAATTACGTGGTGGTGACGTGTTTTGAATTACGTGGTGGTGAGGTGTTTTGAATTACTTGGTGGTGAGGTGTTTTGAATTACGTGGTGGTGACGTGTTTTCAATTACGTGGTGGTGAGGTGTTTTGAATTACTTTGTGGTGAGGTGTTTTGAATTACGTGGTGGTGAGGTGTTTTGAATTACGTGGTGTTGAGGTGTTTTGAATTACGTGGTGGTAAGGTGTTTTGAATTACGTGGTGGTGAGGTGTTTTGAATTACGTGGTGGTGAGGTGTTTTGAATTACGTGGTGGTGAGGTGTTTTGAATTACGTGGTGGTGAGGTGTTTTGAATTACGTGGTGGTGAGGTGTTTTGAATTATGTGGTGGTGAGGTATTTTGAATTACATGGTGGTGAGGTGTTTTGAATTACTTGGTGGTGAGGTATTTTGAATTACTTGGTGGTGAGGTATTTTGAATTACGTGGTGGTGAGGTATTTTGAATTACTTGGTGGTGAGGTATTTTGAATTATGTGGTGGTGAGGTGTTTTGAATTACTTGGTGGTGAGGTATTTTGAATTACGTGGTGGTGTGGTGTTTTGAATTACTTGGTGGTGAGGTGTTTTGAATTATGTGGTGGTGAGGGATTTTGAATTACGTGATGGTGACGTGTTTTGAATTACGTGGTGGTGAGGTATTTTGAATTACGTGGTGGTGACGTGTTTTGAATTACGTGGTGGTGAGGTGTTTTGAATTACGTGGTGATTATGTGGTGGTGAGGTGTTTTGAATTACGTGGTGGTGAGGTGTTTTGAATTACTTGGTGGTGAGGTGTTTTGAATTACGTGGTGGTGAGGTGTTTTGAATTACGTGGTGGTGAGGTGTTTTGAATTACTTGGTGGTGAGATGTTTTGAATTACGTGGTGGTGAGGTGTTTTGAATTACGTGGTGGTGAGATGTTTTGAATTACGTGGTGGTGAGATGTTTTGAATTACGAGGTGGTGAGATGTTTTGAATTACTTTGTGGTGAGATGTTTTGAATTACTTTGTGGTGAGGTGTTTTGAATTATGTGGTGGTGAGGTGTTTTGAATTATGTGGTGGTGAGGTGTTTTGAATTACGTGGTGATTATGTGGTGGTGAGGTGTTTTGAATTACGTGGTGGTGAGGTGTTTTGAATTATGTGGTGGTGAGGTGTTTTGAATTACGTGGTGATTATGTGGTGGTGAGGTGTTTTGAATTACGTGGTGGTGAGGTGTTTTGAATTACGTGGTGGTGAGGTGTTTTGAAATACTTGGTGGTGAGGTGTTTTGAATTATGTGGTGGTGAGGTATTTTGAATTACGTGGTGGTGACGTGTTTTGAATTACGTGGTGGTGAAGTGTTTTGAATTACTTGGTGGTGAGGTATTTTGAATTACTTGGTGGTGAGGTGTTTTGAATTACGTGGTGGTGAGGTATTTTCAATTACGTGGTGGTGACGTGTTTTGAATTACGTGGTGGTGAGGTGTTTTGAATTACTTGGTGGTGAGGTATTTTGAATTATGTGGTGGTGAGGTATTTTGAATTACGTGGTGGTGACGTGTTTTGAATTACGTGGTGGTGAGGTGTTTTGAATTACTTTGTTGTGAGGTGTTTTGAATTATGTGGTGGTGAGGTGTTTTGAATTACGTGGTGATTATGTGGTGGTGAGGTGTTTTGAATTACATGTTGGTGAGGTGTTTTGAATTACTTGGTGGTGAGGTGTTTTGAATTACGTGGTGGTGAGGTGTTTTGAATTACGTGGTGGTGAGGTGTTTTGAATTACTTGGTGGTGAGATGTTTTGAATTACGTGGTGGTGAGGTGTTTTGAATTACGTGGTGGTGAGATGTTTTGAATTACGTGGTGGTGAGATGTTTTGAATTACTTTGTGGTGAGATGTTTTGAATTACTTTGTGGTGAGGTGTTTTGAATTATGTGGTGGTGAGGTGTTTTGAATTACGTGGTGATTATGTGGTGGTGAGGTGTTTTGAATTACGTGGTGGTGAGGTGTTTTGAATTACTTGGTGGTGAGGTGTTTTGAATTATGTGGTGGTGAGGTGTTTTGAATTACGTGGTGATTATGTGGTGGTGAGGTGTTTTGAATTACGTGGTGGTGAGGTGTTTTGAAATACTTGGTGGTGAGGTGTTTTGAATTACGTGGTGGTGAGGTGTTTTGAATTACTTGGTGAGGTGTTTTGAATTACATGGTGGTGAGGTGTTTTGAATTACTTGGTGGTGAGGTGTTTTGAATTACTTGGTGGTGAGGTGTTTTGAATTACGTGGTGGTGAGGTGTTTTGAATTACTTGGTGGTGAGGTGTTTTGAATTACTTGGTGGTGAGGTGTTTTGAATTACTTGGTGGTGAGGTGTTTTGAATTACGTGGTGGTGAGGTGTTTTGAATTACGTGGTGGTGAGGTGTTTTGAATTACTTGGTGGTGAGGTGTTTTGAATTACTTGGTGGTGAGGTGTTTTGAATTACTTGGTGGTGAGGTGTTTTGAATTACTTGGTGGTGAGGTGTTTTGAATTACTTGGTGGTGATGTGTTTTGAATTACGTGGTGGTGAGGTGTTTTGAATTACGTGGTGGTAAGGTGTTTTGAATTACGTGGTGGTGAGGTGTTTTGAATAACTTGGTGGTGAGGTGTTTTGAATTACGTGGTGGTGAGGTGTTTTGAATTACTTGGTGGTGAGGTGTTTTGAATTACTTGGTGGTGAGGCGTTTTGAATTACTTGGTGGTGAGGTGTTTTGAATTACATGGTGGTGAGGTGTTTTGAATTACGTGGTGGTAAGGTGTTTTGAATTACGTGGTGGTGAGGTGTTTTGAATAACTTGGTGGTGAGGTGTTTTGAATTACGTGGTGGTGAGGTGTTTTGAATTACTTGGTGGTGAGGTGTTTTGAATTACTTGGTGGTGAGGTGTTCTGAATTACGTGGTGGTGAGGTGTTTTGAATTACGTGGTGGTAAGGTGTTTTGAATTACGTGGTGGTGAGGTGTTTTGAATTACGTGGTGGTGAGGTGTTTTGAATTACGTGGTGGTGAGGTGTTTTGAATTACGTGGTGGTGAGGTGTTTTGAATTACGTGGTGGTGAGGTGTTTTGAATTACTTGGTGGTGAGGTATTTTGAATTACTTGGTCGTGAGGTGTTTTGAATTACGTGGTGGTGAGGTATTTTGAATTACGTGGTGGTGACGTGTTTTGAATTACGTGGTGGTGAGGTGTTTTGAATTACTTGGTGGTGAGGTATTTTGAATTACGTGGTGGTGACGTGTTTTGAATTACGTGGTGGTGAGGTGTTTTGAATTACTTGGTGGTGAGGTGTTTTGAATTACGTGGTGGTGACGTGTTTTCAATTACGTGGTGGTGAGGTGTTTTGAATTACTTTGTGGTGAGGTGTTTTGAATTATGTGGTGGTGAGGTGTTTTGAATTACGTGGTGATTATGTGGTGGTGAGGTGTTTTGAATTACGTGGTGGTGAGGTGTTTTTAATTACTTGGTGGTGAGGTGTTTTGAATTACGTGGTGGTGAGGTGTTTTGAATTACGTGGTGGTGAGGTGTTTTGAATTACTTGGTGGTGAGATGTTTTGAATTACGTGGTGGTGAGGTGTTTTGAATTACGTGGTGGTGAGATGTTTTGAATTACGTGGTTGTGAGATGTTTTCAATTACGTGGTGGTGAGATGTTTTGAATTACTTTGTGGTGAGATGTTTTGAATTACTTTGTGGTGAGGTGTTTTGAATTATGTGGTGGTGAGGTGTTTTGAATTATGTGGTGGTGAGGTGTTTTGAATTACGTGGTGGTGAGGTGTTTTGAATTACTTGGTGGTGAGGTGTTTTGAATTATGTGGTGGTGAGCTGTTTTGAATTACGTGGTGATTATGTGGTGGTGAGGTGTTTTGAATTACGTGGTGGTGAGGTGTTTTGAATTACGTGGTGGTGAGGTGTTTTGAAATACTTGGTGGTGAGGTGTTTTGAATTACGTGGTGGTGAGGTGTTTTGAATTACTTGGTGGTGAGGTGTTTTGAATTACATGGTGGTGAGGTGTTTTGAATTACTTGGTGGTGAGGTGTTTTGAATTACTTGGTGGTGAGGTGTTTTGAATTACTTGGTGGTGAGGTGTTTTGAATTACTTGGTGGTGAGGTGTTTTGAATTACTTGGTGGTGAGGTGTTTTGAATTACGTGGTGGTGAGGTGTTTTGAATTACTTGGTGGTGAGGTGTTTTGAATTACTTGGTGGTGAGGTGTTTTGAATTACTTGGTGGTGAGGTGTTTTGAATTACGTGGTGGTGAGGTGTTTTGAATTACGTGGTGGTGATGTGTTTTGAATTACGTGGTGGTAAGGTGTTTTGAATTACGTG
>NC_136268.1:166417012-166427012 GCF_964187855.1 Myxine glutinosa | reverse complement strand
TTCAAATGCTAAACAAGTGCGCTATAAAAACAGCCCCTGCCCTGACTTCATGTCATGTTGTTCAAACGTTTTGTGTTTTCATTCACATGCTGTGTGCGGTGTTCTTGTGCAACACGAAACAGACCACTCCGTTGTGGTGGAAACAGACCACTCCGTTGTGGTGGAAACAGACCACTCCGTTGTGGTGGAAACAGACCACTCCGTTGTGGTGGAAACAGACCACTCCGTTGTGGTGGAAACAGACCACTCCGTTGTGGTGGAAACAGACCACTCCGTTGTGGTGGAAACAGACCACTCCGTTGTGGTGGAAACAGACCACTCCGTTGTGGTGGAAATAGGAAAAAAAACTCAAGGTTTTGTTAAAATATCGACATTCGCATCAAGTCCAAAGGTTCAGAAAGTTGCGGAAACGTTGCATTTTTGAGACTCGTATCCTTCTTTGTATTTACAGAACCTCATTTGTTGTGCATTTTCCTCCTCCCGGTGAATTCCCAGGAACCTTTACAAGAGGAAACTGAGATGTGAAAACTGAAAATCTCATTCGTCAGTTGTCAAAACCATTACAGATGACTGTGCACATGTACAGAGGAAGGGCTCGTCGCTCTATATTCAAATGTACTGCGACAAAGACTGCGAAATATGAACAAAGTGAAAATGTCCCCAGTGATGTACAATGTTGTACGCGCTTGGGAAACGAGCAGGATTTGTCGTTCCTCGACGTTGAGTGTCAAGTGATGAATCCACAGAACGAAAAGCCATCCACAATCCATTTCTTCCAAATCACCTGACACTATATGGTTGCTTTGATTTGTCTAACTACATCCGCCGGCTAAGGTGGACGGACGTTATCTTGTCACACCTAGCTGTCTGTTTTGTCTGCTTGTCTCTCTCTCCTGCTTGTCTCTCTTCAGAATCATTGGAATCTCTTGCGATGAAGCTAACTCCGAGGGCCTTTCACTCACTCACCGCAGGCAGGTTGGTGGTCTTTCTGTCTTCTACCGACTCCTCTCCGGCCTTGCCCCCCCCAGCTCTCTCTGTGCTCTGTCCCCCAAATATTCCTGCAGGTCGCACAAGATCTGCCATCAACCCTCTTATGGTCAAACTGCCAAAATCAAGACTCTCTGCTCACCTTCACTCTTTCGTTCCTCTTTTCTCCCGCCTCTGGAACAAACTCCCCCACTCCCTTCAATCCCTCTCCTCCCTCCAGGTCTTTAAAACAGCTGTTCACCACCATCTCTTATCTTCCCCCATCCAAAACCTTGATCTTTTCTACCCCTGCTAAATTTCACCCCAGATACACTTTTGAAATTCCAACTTCTTTCCTGGAAGTCCTTGCAGTGTACATATGTTTTATACCTCTCCTACCTCCCCCCAAGCCTTCTCCCTCCCACATTTCTCTTGATGGCCCTGCCCTCAAATGTTGTGTTTGTGTCCTTCCCCCTCTCTCCCCATCTTGTGTTCCGCTCCTCTTATTTTTGTGTTTTATGTGTCGGTTTGACTTTTTGTGTGATTGATGTTAGCTCTTTCATGAGCCTCGATCTTGTATACAAAAATATTTTTAAAATATTAAAATCTCTATGACCAGAATATCTCAACAAGTTGTGGACGGATTCAGACGAACCTTGGTAGACAAGTTGGGTGTGTGACAATGACGTATTGATTCGATTTTGGTGAAAGTCGAGATCTGGATACAAAATGTTTCACGTGGTTCTTCACCATCGATAGACAGGGCCAAGAATGACACAGGTATATCTCAGAAACCTATGGAAGGATTATGACAAAACCGAGGTGGATGAGTTCGGTCGGTGACAAGATCTATGACGTCATAATTATCATTAAAAATATTCTACAGGAGGAGGCGCTCCTCTGGTGAAAATTTAGTGTCAATCAGACCAAGAATTACAGAAAATAGATTTGTTTTCATACTGATCAGATCAAGTGTTGTACTTGTCAAATTATGACGTCATAATGAAGGCACAAATTACGTCATCATACGCATATCTTATTCCCCATGGGGAGTACTTGAGCAATGACCCTTGATTAAATTATTTCCATTGAGCGGTTTGGAGATATAGAGTTGTGACGTTTTTCCAAGATGGCGTCCATAACACGTTACCTATGACGTCATAATTATGAATAAAAACATGGGGCAATACCCCTGGTGCTCACCTGGTAGAATAAACAGTATACTGTACCGACTAAATGTATTTTAAACCAATTTAAATGCTTGCTAGAAGACAGGGCAGCATGTAGAATCAAACTAACATAATAATCATAAGACCTTAAACAAACAAGTACAAAAAGTTTTAATTAAAACAAAAGCCGCGTCGATGTTACACAATGCCTAGATGCAGCTATGCCTATAACGTCGATGTTATAGGCACAGGACATTCCTATTGATTCGATTACTTGATGTTATTTTTGTGCAAAGTGAAAATATATCTCGGCAATTTCCCGTGTGTGGCGACGAATTTTTAATATATCTCGGCATTTTCCCATCTGTTATTTCAGGCGGTGTATGACTGACCATGCCGCGATTTAAAAAAATATATCTCGGCAATTTCCCGTATGTGGCGACACGTGAACGAAGCTATGCTCCTCTCTCCACATTATTGTGACGACGTATAAATTAAATATTTCATCGTGACGATTGTCATCAAATGGACGAATTTTTAATATATCTCGGCATTTTCCCGTCTCTTATTTCGGGCGGTGTATGACTGACCATGCCGCGATTTAAAAAAAATATATCTCAATGGACTTGAAGTTACAGGCCTTTGAGAATTCATTTCGTTCTATAAAGGGCAACTTTCATCGGATTTTCTTCCCGTTTTTTTTCAACCGAGTCTAAAACTATGTTAGCGACTGTGAAAAATGAAATGATATATCGAATTTGATTTGAAATAAAACTGTGTGAGAGAGGAAGACACCACGGGCCTACAAAACAGGCCTCAAAGCTATGCGAGTTAATAAAATGGTGGATATTTGTTTATATGAAGCCTCTCCCACAATGGGTGGAGCTATGGTTCCCAGAATGGGTGGAGCTTTGATGTTTTGTCTTCTCTGCAAGAACAAGAAGAAGAACAAGAAGAAGAAGAACAACAACAACAACAGCAGAGGGCACTCTATGAGCAGCGTCTGCGACGCGGCTAACAAACAAGAAAATACCTATTTGGGGGGGGAAACCCCTCCCACCCCGTCCCGTGTACCTCCTCAGACCGCAATTTTTCTAATGCCTTGAACAAACTTTGTTACAACACGGATGATTACGGTTGTGGTCATGTTTCATCAGAATTGTATGTGTAGTTTCTGAGAAGAAAGCAAATACCTATTTTTGGGGGGAAACCCCCCCTTAAACACCCAAAGGGGCAGATTTTTTAAATGCCATGAACAAACTTTGGTACATCACGGGTGGTGAAGGTTGTGGTGAAGTTTCATCGAAATCGTGTGTGTAGTTTCAGAGAAGAAAGCAAATATCTATTTTGGGGGGTCAAACCTGGACCCACTTTGACCCCCACCCCACCCCCCCCCCCTATAGACCCACTGAGACTTCGATTCTTTTTTAATGCCGTCAGCAATCCTCGGTACATCACAGATGATGAAAGGTTGTGGTCAAGTTTCATCGAAATTGTGTGTGTAATTTCAGAGGAAAAAGCAAATTCCTATTTTAGGGGTTCAAACCTGGATCCACTTTGACCCCGGTAAACACCCTTAGACCCCAATGTTTTTAATGCCGTGAAGAAACTTTAGTCACAACACAACAAATATCATTTGTGCCAAATTTGGTTGCACTCCCATCTGCGGTTTCGGAGAAGAAGTTTCAAGTGTTTACGGTCTGATGGACGAACAGACTGACGGACTGATGGACTGATGGACTGACTGACTGACTAACTAATTGACTGGCTGATGGACTGACTGACGGACGGATGTACTGACAGACGGACTGACTGATGGACTGACTGACGTACAAACAGACTGACAGATGGACTGACTGATGGATGGACTGACTGATGTGCAAACAGACTGACTGACTGATGGATGGACTAATGGACAGACAGACAGACTGACTGACTGACTGACTGATGTACAAACAGACTGACTGATGGATGGACTGACTGACTGTCGAACGAACAGACTGACAGACGGACTGACTGACAGACCTACTGACTGACAGACGGACCGACTGACGGACGGATGGCCTGACGGACGAACAGTCTGCGTGACTGACTGACGGACGAACAGACTGACAGACGGACTGACTGACAGACGGACTGACTGACGGACGGATGGCCTGACGGACGAACAGTCTGCATGGCTGACTGATGGACGAACAGACTGACAGACGGACTGACTGATGGATGGACTGACTGATGGACAGACGGACGGATGGACTGAATGACGGACTGACGTACAAACAGACTGACTGACAGACGCACTGACTGACTGACAGATGGACTGACTGATGGATGGACTGACTGACTGACATACAAACAGACTGATAGACTGACTGATGGATGGACTGACTGATGTATGGATGGACTGACTGACTTATGGACTGACTGACATACAAACAGACTGACAGATGGACTGACTGATGGATGGACTGACTGATGGATGGACTGGCTGACATACAAACAGACTGACAGACTGACTGACTGATGGATGGACTAATGGACAGACAGACAGACGGACTGACTGTCTGATGTACAAACAGACTGACTGATGGATGGACTGACTGTCGAACGAACAGACTGACTGACAGATGGACTGACTGACGGACGAACAGTCTGTGTGACTGACTGACGGACGAACAAACTGACAGACGGACTGACTGACGGACAGATGGTCTGATGGACGAACAGTCTGCGTGACTGACTGACGGACGAACAGACTGACAGACGGACTGACTGATGGATGGATGGACTGACTGACTGACTGACGAACTGACTGACTGACTGACGAACTGACTGACGGACAGACCAACTGACTGACTGGCGGACTGACTGATGGACAGACTGACTGACTGATAGACGGACTGACTGACTTATGGACGGACTGACTGACTTATGGACGGACTGACCGAGTTATGGACGGACTGACTGACTGACGCATGGACGACGCACCATCGCATAAGGTCCCCTGAACTTCATTCCAGGTGAGCTAAAAAATTTACAGTCGGAGGCGTTCCTACGGTAAAATTTTGTGTCAATTGGACCAAGGGTTGCCGAGAAATGAATTTTGAAAATGCAGACACGTACGTACACCCGTACGTACACACGTACGTACACACGTACACAACCGATGGCCCAACCGACGCAACCGTGCTTTTCGTGAGCGCAGGGTGATGATACAATTTATAAATCGAGGAAAATCTAAGTTGATAATGTGCCTGGTTTTGATGTTGTGCCGATGGTTGAAGGTTTCTGCGAGAATGAGGTTAGAGTTTGATTACTTTGTGACCAATGAAAATGTCACTCTTTGAGTGCAAATGGTGTATTAACGAGGCCTTATGTGCTGTAAATGATTCGGAATTGATCTTCATTTTCTAATATCTGCACCAGGAACTGTGTAAACTTATATATTTGTTTTTCTCCTGTAAAATTAATTTGATCTGTTTTGTCTTTTGTGAAATAAACGGTGTTTCAATTTCAATTCTCTCTCTCTCTCTCTAAATCTCCCTTGTCCTCTCTCTCTTTATCTCTTTATCTCTTTATCTCTTTATCTCTCTCTCTATCTCTCTCTCTCTCTCTCTCTCTCTCTCTCTCTCTCTCTCTCTCTCTATCTCTCTTTATCTCTTTATCTCTCTATCTCTCTCTCTATCTCTCTCTCTCTCTCTCTCTCTCTCTCGTGCCCCCTGCTGGTCGTTTGCATGCTGGTTGTACTGTCATGGCGTCTGCTTGTGGAGGCCTGTGAGTGCTCTGTGTTGTTGCTCCATCCCCCCCCTCCCCCCTCCCGTTTTTCCCCCCTCTGTGTCCTTGTACCTGTTCGTGGAGTCTTCCTGGTGATTCCCATATACGTTGAGACGGGAGAGAGAGCCGGAGAGCACAGGGTGATCGCTGGTAAGGGTTCGCCGTTTTTGGGCGTCGCCCGATCGGTGTTTGCTCCTTCATCTTAAACCTCTATTTCCTTTTTTTCCTTTCGTTTATCCTTCCTTCAGTTTGTTTTGTTGCCTCCCTTTTCCGAAGTTAGGGAAATCGGAGAGGTCTGATTGCTTCCCATTCCCGGAGTTCGGGTAGGGAAGATTGTATTATATATTCACCCTCCCCGAGTTGGGGAGGGGTTGTAAGTGCAGCTGTTCCAGCATGGCAGCTGCACTATCTCGATTTACGGCCTTTCAGAGCCTGACCCGTAAGCACGGGTTCTTTTGTGTACCTCCGGAACGTGAGGTTAGTGTCGAGGACGTTGTCCTCGCAACCGGTCGTGTTGTCGGGATCGACAAGGTTGTTGCCGCTTCGTGGATGAACAAGCGGATCGTTATTTTTTTGTCCGACGTGGATTGTGTCCCACAAATTGTCGAACAGGGTTTGACAATCGATCCAGATTTATTTGTAATGATTTCCCCACTAGATAGCCCAGCGATAAAAGTCGTGATATCAAATTGCCCCCCATTTGTATCCGACGATGTACTAATTAAAGAGTTGTCCCGATACGGTACCATCGTGTCTCGTATCTCCATGATTCCCTTCGGGTCACGAAACAACGATTTAAGGCACGTGGTTTCATTCCGGCGGCAAGTGTTTATGATTTTAAAAAATTCCCAGAAGGATTTAAACCTTATAATAAAATTAAAACATCAACAGAACGAATATACAGTGTACGTGTCCACCAACGTTCTAAAATGTTTTGGCTGCGGACAATTTGGGCATGTTAAGCATGACTGCCCCCGAAAAGAGAATTCTCCACAAGTGCAACCTCCCCTCCGAACCGGGAATAAGCAACCCCCCCCACCTTCCCACCACCGGTCCAAACCCTCCCACCACTGACCCAAGCCCTCCCACCACCGACCCAAGCCTTCCCACCACCGAACCAAACCTTCCCACCACCGAACCAAGCCCTCCCGCCGCCGAACCAAGCCCTCCCACCACCGACCCGAACCTTCCCACCATCGACCCAAGCCTTACCACCACTGATCCCAATCTGTCCACCACCGACCCAAGCCCTCTTACCACCAATCCAAACCCCACCGCCGTACCCCCCTCCCCTCCCCTTGAAACAGGGGCCCCTCCCTCTACTGAAGGATCTAATTGCAGCCATCTCCTGTTAACTATAGATCTCACCCCCCAGGCGACATCGTCCAATCACAGCTTGTTGCCTGCTATAACTGATCCTACCTCTCCCGCCGTGGTAGCCGATGGGATCCCCCTCCCGATGATCACGTCCTCCCTCCCCCCCCCCCCCTCCCCCCAAACCCTTGCAATCTCTTCCCACTAACCAGGACGAGTTTCAATTAGTCTGCCCAAAAGGAAAAAGACATCTGCAAACAACAGATGAAAACGGTCACCTCTTTAAAAAACCTACAACTGAAAACCGACAGGCCCTCCTCTCTGGCCTAGATTTGTCCCTCGTCACAGAAAATCGTTTCTCGGTATTGGAGGACATAGATGTGGATGAATCCTCGCCCTTGTCTACTGACCTAGAAACTGATATGGTTGAACCACAAAAATTAGTACCCCACCCCCTCCCCTGAAGATGGCTCATTTCTCTCCCTCCCCGTCCCCCCCCCTCTATGGACTATGCCCCATCCGATAACGTGGAGGGATGTGATGACGGTGAGGAGATAAATGATGAAAACCAGTGTGACACACCATCTGAGCCATCTGATATAGATGACTCTGTTAGTGAATGTGGTAGCCTTAAGGAAGAAGAAATCCCTCCAATCCCTCCCTCCGAGATAAAAAGGTTTCTTAAGGACACATTCCGAAAAAGGAATGTTGTAATAAAAACCTTTTTTCCGGAGCTACCTGATTTTATACATTCCGCTAAACTGATGGTAAAACGGCCCCACGTTTTTAATTTCAATTCCTCCCAACGTCACCGTTTAAAGAAGTGGTTGCAAAAAGCTAAGAATGAACTGCTATCAAAAAATTGAGTGGTGGTCACTCCTCCTTATAGCTGTAATGAGTTTTTCCATTTGTAGCCTGAATATTAACGGAGGATGTAGCTCTGTCCGTAAAGTTCAAGTAAGGGATTTTTTATTGCAGAAGAAAGTTGACATTGCCCTCTTACAAGAGACCCATGCCAACGACTGCTGTGTCGCAGAGTGGTGTAGGCTCTTCCCCGGCCTGTCCTTCTTTAGTAACGGTGACTCCCGCAAAGGCGGTGTCGCAATAATTCTTAGCCCCTCCTTTTCGCCTTCATCGCTTAAATTCGACGAAATACACAAGGGATCCCTAGCATCCCTAGAATTCCACTACTATGGAAAATTCTATACTATTTTTAATATCTATGCCCCAAGTACGCCTGTAGCTCGGCGAGTTTTTTTTAATGACCTTGGGACACACCTAACGTCCCTCGACAGTCAAAACGCCCTAAAAAACCAAGACAATCATGTTTGTATTGGTGGAGATTTTAACTGCACCCTCCAACCCCAACTCGACAGGAACAGTGCAGAGCCCCATCCTGCCTCCACAATCCCTCTCACCAAATTTTTAAAACAAATGAATTTGACAGATATATGGCGGGTACAGCACCCATCAATCAGGCAATACACATGGTGTCGATGTATTCAGGGTAATATTGTACTTGCTCGCTTGGACAAGTTTTATATTAATCCTCCACTTGAACGCCTCGTTCTGTCATCCAAAATTTGCCCATCAGGATTCTCGGACCACAGCGCAACATTTCTCAAAATTTCTGCCCCCTGCCCGAAACACAAGAGTGCTTTTTGGAAATTTAATAACAACTTACTTGATGATAGTACCTTTAAGGACATTTTTCCGGAAATTTGGAATATTCTGGTTGCCTCCCAAGGGAATTTCTCAAACCTCAGACAATGGTGGGATAATGCCAAAACGCACATCAGACTGTTCTGCCAACAATATCGTGCGTATGGTGTTCAAGAGGAAAGAAAAACCACAACCTTACTTGAAGATGAAATCCTGGAATTACAGGAACAGCTTCAGGGAACCGCAAGTGTGAGCTACCAGGGAATGAGGCAACAAATCCATGGAAAAACGGCCTTACTGAATTCCATATCCGAAAGGCGAGCACAAAATGCTTTATTGCGCCTGAAGATGAGGTACATACACGACCTTGATGCTCCAACCAAATTCTTCTTCAGCCTTAAAAGGGGGGCCTCTTCGTCAATGATTACACGCTTGCTCCATGATGGGGAACTCCTTTATGAAGATGGCAGAATCAGGGAATGTGCCCGGAAACATTTTAAACAACGGTTTATGCGGCATGACATTAACCAGGATGCAATATCGGAACTTGTTTCTAACCTTCCAACATTGGCGGAGGATCAGAAGCAGCAGTTGGAGGATCCTCTTAGGTTACCTGAGCTCACCGCTGCCTTGAAGGCCTTGGAACCTGATAAAGCCCCTGGACTGGATGGGCTGACAAGTGAATTTTTCCAGTTTTTTTGGGACACCATTGGACCTCACCTACTGCGGGTATTGAATGAATGTTTAGAGGATGGACAACTGCCGTGGAGTTGCCGGAGAGCAGTCACCACCTTAATTCCTAAGAAAGCGGACACTCAACTTATAGAGAACTGGCGTCCTATTTCTGTTTTATGTACGGATTATAAAATTTTAGCCAAAGCCTTGTCTAATCGAATGAAACCTTTTATGAATGTACTAATAGGAGAACATCAATCCTTTTGTATTCCTGGACGTACTATTTTTAATAATATCTTTCTTATCCGTGATACCATTCGGTTTTGTAACAATTTTAATATGAATGTTGGTCTGTTTTTTATTGACCAAGGAAAAGCCTTTGACTGTATTGACCACATGTACCTTTTTAGAGTTTTAGAGAATTTTGGGTTTGGACCTAT
>NC_136268.1:166407012-166412012 GCF_964187855.1 Myxine glutinosa | reverse complement strand
AGTGGACACGCCCCCTCCCGTTGAATCAATGGACAGCGCAAATGAGGGGTTTGTCACCGTTTCCAAAGTAAAAAAACGTAAATCGGCTGTAAGAAGTGCGTCACCTTCTGGGAAAAGGCAAATCAGTGAAAACTCCATCACTGGATTTCAATGTGAAAACAGGTTTGCCTTATTGGAGGAAAAGGACACCTCCACTAGTACAAACATCATCAAGGAAAAAGTGGATTCTAACTTTCCAATCCCAGTGAGTGTCGCTGATCCTTCAGACAGTGTCATCTCACACGAGGACGTTCATTGTGCAGCTTCCTCCTGTCAATCGCAACAGGAGGAAAAGCACTTAAAATCTCCCCCTAAAAAAGGAATAAATGAGGAAAATAAGGGCACAGAGAGAATAAAAGAGGATAATTTAAATCCACTGGAGGAGAGTGACATCCTTGAATCGAGCATGGTGGTCATGTCACAAACATGCTTGGAGCCCCCCACCTCGCATCCCGAAGAAGTTTCAAATGTGACTCTGGCACAAAACGTTCCTGAAGAAGTTTACTTTATTGAAACTGAGCAATCATGTGATGTGCGCCAGGAAGCTGAAACACCAATTGATTCCCCATATGAGGAATCTGATGGTGAGGGTCAAGAGGAGTCCTCTCAGATTCTAAAGGCTGTAAACAGCCCTTCGGATGACGAGCTTCAGGACTTTTTGAGAGATTCCTATCGGAAAAGGAACATTGAACTGAAAGATCATTTCCCTGATCTGCAGATGTTGATTTTTAAATTGAAGGAAATTGTGCACAACCCTGACACTCCAAATTTCACTGATGCTCAGAAGCACCGGCTAAGAAAAATGATCCAGAAAGCTCGGCAGGAGCTTCGTAAATGAGGTCCTCATGGGTTTTTTGATCTATTTAGTTATTTATCTTCTTTCTTTTTCCGAAAGAATGAGTGTTAGTTTTGGTAGTCTAAACATTAACGGTGGTGTTAGTTTAGAACGCAAAGTTCAGGTAAAAGATCTGACCCGGCGTTTGCACCTGGATGTCTTGTTACTGCAAGAAACGCATGGAGATCTGAATGGCCAAGCCCAATGGAGAAGGCTAATGAAGGGCCAGTGGTTCTTCAGTGATATCAATTGTCTCACTGCTGGAATTGCTTTCTTTGTCTCCTCCTCATTAACACTCACACACGTTCAATATAATGAAATAATTCCCGGACATCTGGCTTATCTTCAATTCACTGCCAATAATCAAATCTTTGTTTTTGTAAACATATATGCCCCCTGTAAGAATGCTGAAAGGCAAAACTTCTTTCTAAAGCTAGAGGATCTTCTGAGTACAATTGACTTAAATTGCTCTTTTATAATGAGTGGCGACTTCAACTGCACTCTTGACCCTGCGTTAGATAGAAACAGTGCGGAGCCACATCCTAGATCTGCCATACCTTTGGAGAAAATCATCAAGACGACGGGATTAATAGATGTCTGGCGTATTCAGCACCCTATGCAACGGCAGTTTACTTGGTCTAGATGTACGTCTCAGATGCACACACTAGCCAGGTTAGACAGAATTTATGTCAATACTGTAATGCTTGACAAGATATTGAAATCTGATATTGTGCCTTCTCTTTTTTCTGATCACCTGGCTGTAACCTTGTCCTTTAAGCTTGCTCTGCAGCAACATGGCAGCCCATATTGGAAGTTCAATGTCATGTTGCTGGAAAATGCTGCTTTTTGTGAAGCTTTCAAAGTGTTTTGGATTAGCCTCAAAGAAAGAAAGAATAATTTTGATAACCCGATATTGTGGTGGGACTACGCAAAGGCGCAGATCGCTGTCTTTTGCCAACAGTTTAATTACTTCTCTTCTTTCAGTGTAAAAAGGGAGAGGTTCACACTAGAAAAGGAAATAATGAAGTTGCAAACTGATGTGGCAAATAGCCCCAATAGAACAAATAATCATTTGCTTATGGAAAAGAAGACTCTACTAAACAGCCTGGTCGAATACCAAGCAAAAGGTGCAATGGTCCGTCTACGGATGGATCAGCTATATAATTTAGATGCACCGACCAAATTTTTTTTCCATTTTGATAAAAAGACTACCAATCAAAGGCAAATTGAAACCTTAAAGCTCTCAACTGGTAACACTGTGACGTCACAAGATAATATAAAGAGGGAGGTCTATAACTTCTTTTCAGACCTGTTTATGGCAAATGATGTTGACGATGGCTCAATAAGTTACTTCACATCTGACTTACCCATGCTAAGTGCTGCTCAAAGGGATCAGCTTGGCTCCTTACTTTCCTTGGAAGAGCTTACACTTTCCCTTGCTTCTTTACCTACGGGTAAATCTCCTGGGTTGGACGGCCTCCCAATAGAGTTTTATAAATCCTTTTGGCCCTTATTAGGCCCAGAACTATTGGAGGTCTTTAATAGTTCATTACGTTGTGGTGACTTGCCGATGAGCTGCCGTAGAGCAGTCATTAGTCTATTACCAAAGAAAGGAGACCCTCAGCTCATTGATAATTGGCGTCCAATCTCTCTCCTAACTTCAGATTATAAAATATTTTCTAAAGTTCTAGCTCGACGCATCGCCCCACTCCTAGAATCGTTGATTCAAAGTGATCAGTCTTTCTGTATCCCTAACCGACAGATACACGATAACATTTTTTTATTAAGAGATCTTTGGGATGTGTGTAAAATAAAAAATGACAATCTTGGTTTGATTGTGCTTGACCAAGAGAAGGCTTTTGACCGTGTAAGTCATGTATATCTTTTCAAGGTGCTAGAGTGTTTTGGACTTGGTCCTGTTTTTCTTTCCATGGTAAAACTGCTCTATAATGGCATTTCCTCAATACTCAGAGTAAACTCTGAGCTAACTTCACCTGTAAAGGTTGGAAGGGGTATCCGTCAGGGATGTCCTTTATCTGGTATTCTGTACTCTTTAACCATTGAGCCTCTTTTAATCAAAGTCCGCAGCATCCTAACCGGATGCAAAAATTTGCTCACAAGGCCTGTGAAAGTCTCTGCATATGCTGACGATATTTGCGCCATCGTACATAATAGTGATGAGTTAAAGAAACTGGTGGATTGCTTGGACTATTATGGTTCAGCTTCTTCAGCTTTGGTAAACTGGAACAAGTGCCAGGCGATGTGGATGGGCCCATGCCAGCGCCCTATGCCTGTCCTCCCGAAACACCTCACCTGGTCCCTCAACGGAATGAAGTACCTTGGTGTTTACATCGGTGATGAAGCAACACAAGCGAAAAATTGGGAGGGTCTCGCTGACTCTCGAACAAAAGCTGCGGAAATGGAAAGGTTTGCTGGCTTTGCTTTCATACCGGGGACGAGTCCTGGTCATAAACAACCTAGCAGCATCTATACTGTGGCACAGAATCAAAGCCATTCCACCTCCTGAACGCTTTCTGCTGAATATACAGAAGACAATAATAAACTTCTTCTGGAGTGGAAAACATTGGCTTCGTCCAGAGATCTTGAATCTTCCCTTAGAGGAAGGTGGGCATGGTCTTGTGGACATCGTATGCAGGGCTATGGCATTTGGCATTGCCTCAATCTGGCGGCTTCTCTATGGTCCATCAGACCTAGCCTGGAGGTCCACTGCTCTCCTCCTCCTCCGTCAAGCCGGCATGCTAGACTATTCATTTGGTCTATTCCTAATGAACATGAAATGTATTGATCTGTCCTTGCTTCCACCATTTTACAATATAATTTTGAATGCTTGGCGTGTTTTCATGGTCGACCGTGATTATGTTTCCTACACCCAAGAGATGTTTTTCAGAGAGCCTCTTTTCTACAACTCTCTCTTCAAAAGAATAAGAACGGAACGCTCTTTTATTGATTATTTTGTTCAGAATGGTGTCCATCACGTTGCTGATCTAATGATTGAGACAAGGACATGGTTAAGTGCTGCAACACTTGCAAATAAAGTTGGCATGCGGTCAAACCGCATAATATCTGCTGTGCTATGTGAAATACTTAGCGTATACCGCAAAGTTAAGGTGCACTGGGAGCAATCTCCTCGCACTGGTGATGGCCTAATTGTTTGTGAGCCAAGCCTCTGTTTCCCAAATTTAGAAGTCACCCCCACTGTAATGAATTGTGGCACAATAATAAAATATTTACCAAAAATACGTTTTGGATCTGCAGGTCTGGAAAATCGTGCAATATACCAGGCCTGTGTCAAAGCAATCCGGCCCTCCTTAGGAACTTGGCAGTCAAGGAAGTGGCACAATTGCTTGCCTACAGAATACCCCTTCCAACCTAACTGGAAAGCCTATTATCACATACTTATTCCAAAGAAAACTGCCGACCTGTCGTGGAGGTTGGCACATTGGGTATTACCCACCAATAAGCTCTTGCATGTTTTTTCTTCGGAAATATCTGAGCATTGTCCCTTCTGTGGTGCTCTTGAGACCGTGTCACATGCTTATGTTGAATGTGCGCGCTTGATTCCTTTATTTGGTTTGCTGCATGAAATGTGCATGAAGCTTTCTTTAAACTTTACTTTGAATTCTTTCATTTTTTGCTTTGCCTCAAACACACACCAAATAGAAGTGGCCCTAGCGAACTTCCTCGTTGCCATGGCAAAGAAAGCAATATATCGCACGAGGAAAATGCAAATTGAAAATCCTACAAGATGTACAGATAACCTCCCGGCCTGTTTTAAAGGACTTGTTTTTGCCCGGATTAAAACAGAATTTTGTTTCTATACATATATGGATAAAGTATTGATCTTCAAAAGTATATGGGCATTGAATAATGCACTTTGCTCTGTGCAAAATGGTGTGCTGATCACAGATTGATCACTCCTCAAGCACGATATGATTTCTTTGTGAGGAGCAAAACACTTTATTATTTTTTTCCTGTTCCCTTTCTTGATGTACTAATGGTCTTCATGTAAATGTTCCCTTTTAAATGGTTTTGCTTGTTTTTTTACCTCTGATTTGTGAAATGCTTTGTGAAATGGTTGTATTTATACTTTTTACAAAATATACTT
>NC_136268.1:166402012-166404512 GCF_964187855.1 Myxine glutinosa | reverse complement strand
TAGCCTGAATGGTGATGAACAGCAGGGCTCTACTGAGATCGTTGTCGATGAGGTAAACAGTATGGGTGGTGCTGATGCAAACCCCATTGTAGACAAACAGAGAACCAGGAAAAGAACCCTCCCACCTTCTAGCGACCTCAACGAGCCTGATACTAAGGTCTTGGCCTGTCCTCCAACCTTCGCTCAAGTGGTTAGTGAAGGTTATGGTGGAGCGCGACCTCCTCCTCAGCAGTTTCCTCCAGTTGAGGAAATTGCTCAACCTCCCCCGCCTTCAGAATACTCTGAGGGTAATGTGATAAATGCTGAAAATGTATGTGTTGGCCAGACAGCACCTGAGTCTCTCCAGTGTTCTGAGGGTAAACCTCCATGTGAGGTTGAGCCTCCATGTGTGTCCCCTGATGAAGCTTGTGTTGATTGTGCCACCCCTCCCTCTGTGGGGAGTGGTGAGTGTGTTGGAACTAGTGATCTGTCTGTGGAATCCTCCATTGAGGCAGCTGAGCCTTGTCAAGCTCATGGTCAGCAGGGCGATAGTGCTGAAGTCTCAGATTTTCACGTCGATGAGCCTGTTGCCTCAGCAATGGACTCTCAATGCAATGATTGTGACTCTGATGGGGGTTCTTCCGTTGCCTCACTGAGTGATGGTGAGGCCGACTTCTCATCGGAGCATGTCTCTGGAGGCTCCGTCCCTCCTGCTGAAATTGTGGATTTCCTACAAAAAACTTACCGTAAAAAGCGCGTGAAAATCTGCGATTTCTTCGTTGATACTCACGCCTTCATTAGTGGGGCTCAGGAAGTTGTACAACAATCTGCGGCCCTTCATATTTCTGATCAATCACTGAAAAGACTGAAGAGGTACCTTGTCACAGCAAGGAAAGAATTAAACCTGTAATGGCTGTGTTGCTGCCTATGTTTCTATGAACATAGCAAGCTTGAACATTAATGGTGGGCGCAGTCAGCTGCGTCGGTCCCAAACTGTGCAATTAGCCAGGAGGGAAAAGATTGATGTACTTTTATTGCAAGAAACCCGTGCCACTGCAGACTGCATGGCTGATTGGCAGCAACAGCTGATTGGCACTTGGTTTTTTAGTAATACAGATTCTGTGAGTGCGGGTATTGCTTTTTTTGTCAGTTCACGTTTGTCTGTCTCCCCCCCCCATCTTTAAGGAAATCGTACCAGGCTATCTAGCCTCTGTAGAGCTTGAATACAATCAGCAACGATTTATGTTTGTTAACGTCTATGCTCCAAGTGATAGCACAGATAGAGGAACTTTTTTTAATCAGTCCTTTAATTTCCTGAGACACCTCTCTTCTGATACGTTGTTGTGCTTAGGGGGTGATTTTAACTGTACTTTAAACCCAACTTTAGATAGGAACAGTGCAGAGCCACATCCAGCTTCAAGTAGGCCTCTTTCCAGTATAACTTCGCGGCATGACCTCAACGATGTATGGCGGCAACAACACCCAAACCTGCAGCAATTTAGCTGGTGTCGGGTTTTACTAAATCATCTTTCACTTGCTCGTCTTGATAAATTTTATATTCCTAACTCTGCTGTCAACCTTGTGACATATACGGCTATTGTCCCTTCAGGCTTCTCTGATCATTCTTTGGTAAAACTGTGCTTTTCCTTTCCTCGCTTCAAACGCCGCACTCTGTATTGGTCTCTTAACACCTCACTTCTGAGCGATCCTTTCTTTAAATCATCCTTTGTGGTTTTTTGGGACAAGGTTGTGGATTTCCAACATCGTTTCCTAAATCTCTGTCAGTGGTGGGACTATGCTAAAGCGCAGATCCGTGTTTTCTGTCAGCAATACAAAACCAATTGCTCTCAAAGTAAACAATTATGTATTGATGCCTTGAAACAAGAAATTCTACGATTGCAGGAAGGTGCTGAGGTCCTCAGTGATGAAAGACGGTGTCAACTCCTCTTTGAAAAACAAACTCTGCTTAAGGAATTAATTCAAGAAAATGGTATTGGTGCCTTAGTCAGGCTGAGAGTTAATAGTTTACTGTCGTCAGACACATGTTGTAAAGATTTCTTTAAGTTTGAGAAGACGACGAAGGCGAGCCAGCAAATGCTTAGTCTTCGGGCTAGTGATGGGCATATTCTTAGTGATAATACGGAGATTGTTCACTTTGTTCGGTCTTATTTTGAGAATGTGTTTTCCTTTAAGCCCAATGATGTGCCTGCAATGCAGAATATTACGACCAATTTACCGCAGATAGATGAGCATCAACGGCATGTCTTGGATGAGAACATTACTCTCGGTGAACTTAAAACTGCGCTCGATGGCCTTGCTGATCATAAGGCTCCTGGTTTTGATGGGCTACCAGCTGAATTTTATAAAACCTTTTGGGACATGCTTGGTCCTGCTTTGCACTCAGTGTTTTTATACAGTCTGCGTGAGGGATTGTTACCCCTTAGTTGTCGGCGTGCAGTTGTTTGCCTTATCCCTAAGAAAAACGACCTGCAATTGATACAGAACTGGCGTCCAATCTCTC